>NC_056741.1:163097731-163182731 GCF_019279795.1 Protopterus annectens | reverse complement strand
TTTCACTTACATAAATTCTGATGCTCCCCATGTTGCACAAAGTATATATTTTCCATTTGATACACTAAAAGATGGAAAAAGAGAGAGAATTTTTTTTCGTGGAGAAATTAGGGAAGTTTTAATAAATTGCCAACATCTGGCCACAGTTACAAGAGAAGAGAGATGCTTTTCAAGAAGCTTGGCAAATATTTACAGAAGTATGGTGGAAGATTAGAAGCAAAGAAGAGGGTTCAATTTAAGAGGGCACATTGCCTTTACTGACTAAATGCTGTCTTGTGTGGAATGATCCAAAAAAAGTTCACAGTACCATCTGTTAAGATACTATGCCAAGCACCAGTGATTTACTTCAGTGAACTAAGTTTTAAAACAGATGTGGGTAATACGTTAGTCATGAAATGTTATTTTAAATAGTGAGGGAAAACATCTACACAATAGCAAGAGTTGTAGAAATGCACATTATGTAAAGCAGATGTTTGCTTTGGAAGGTTGTGTATATATATCTAGAGCCTCTGTTCAAAACCAAAGGATTAGAAGATTGTTACAAACAGTGCAAACCACTTTGGAGAATGGGAGATGCATAACTTTAATGTTTGGTAGGGCAGTATGTGTACGTATACACACACACACACACACACACACACACACACACACACACACACACACATACCTCTACCTTTTCACCACCGATATCTGTTTGCCTGCCAGGACACATCAATAAAACAAACAAACAAACAAACAAAACTTCCCTTAAGTTATCATAGCTACTGCTCTTTTGACCATGTGAAAATCCCTTTCTTGTTAAATATTAATATTTTTTCTGATCCAATTATGAGGAAAAAGCCAGCAAATGTATTGGTTAAGTGCATTGACCTCCCCCATAGGGCATTGCAGCTATGGCTGCTTTCAACAGGAGCTCCACAAGACATTTATTTGTTTTTTTAAGTAAATAAATGCAGTGTTTCTTTACTTAAAACTCAAAATAAAATGAAAAAAAAAACAGCTTGCAGTACCCCTATTTAAAGCAGCAGGCTTCCTGGAGCTGTGGGGACCAGGTGGCCTCCTGAATTGCTCCTATTATAAATTGACACTGGTAATAAAGCTACATACCACAGGTCTATGACAGCAGTGATTACCTCTCCATTGGCCTATTCGCATTCTTATTGTTTTTTCAACACCTTTATTGAATTATCACTTGTGACATAGGCAAATTTACATTTATATGAATGTAATCAGACCGTATAAACAAGTTCATTTGCAAACATTATACATCACATGTATTATTATATATCTTATAATCTAGGCAACATATTAATTATTCAGTTATTGGCTTCTCTTAAAATGTATTCCTCCACCAAAACATTTTTCTGCATGTACTGTTCCCACAATTTCCATTTTTTATATAATGTACTCCTACCCTTTTCTAAAGATTCCAACCCCTGTTCTTTTATCTCTGTTACAATATTCACTGCTTCAGGTATAGTTGGTTTAGATTTTGATTTCCATTTTCTAGTAATTGTTTTTTTGGCAGCCACCAGAATTAAACTTAACAAAGGCCTTATAATGGCTAGGCAATTCAGATCCTGTATCACAGTTCAAAGAAAATCATTTCCTTAGTTACACTCATTTGTTTGTACAGTATTTCCAATAAAGTACTCTGTACTGAATTGTTATAGTCTGCCAACTCATTACACTCCCAAAACATATGCCCCCAGTTATCTCTTTCTTCCCCAAGACACCATCACCATTTGCCATCTACCTGAGGAAAAATTTCTTGGAGTCGGCTTGGGGTATAAAAGCCATTATGCTAAAATTTCAAAGCAAAAATCCTAAATCTTCTAGACTTTGTTGCATATTTGGGAGCTATACATATGTTCTCCCACTGTTTCTTTGTGAATTGCATATCTAATCTCTCTTCCCAATATTTTTTGACTTCTTCCAATTGATGTCTGTAATTATCATGCAGTATTTTGTATGCCCTACTAATTATCCCTTTTTTAACAGCACCTTTTGTTCTATACTCATTTAAAAACTCAACCAGTGCAAGTCTTTCATTTAAGATTCCCCTATTCCTTTCTCTTTGTCTATACTCTGATATTAGTCCCTGATAGGAAAGGCAACCACTAGTCTACAATCCAAATGTATTCTTGGCCTCATCCCATTCTGTTTAGAATTAGAGAAAAACACAAACTAGACTCAAAAAATGAAGAATGGAAGGCAGGAGTCGGCAAATCCACTCGATTATTTTATTAGCGTTTTCGTCTGTCCAAATTAAACAAACTTCTTCAGAAAAAAGTTAAAAGGATATTACATCCATTAAATAGAAAAAGTCATATGACATCACTTCCTGATTTCTTTAAAATATATACTACAAAGTCTTTAAATTAATAGTTCAAATCTTTGTTTTAAATATTCAAATAAAAAAAAAATATAAATGTACATATAAATAATTGTGAAAGTGTCACTTTGCTTGTCCAGACTGCTAAAAGACGTTGTTTTGAAAAAATGTATCATCTTTCTAAAGCCTTTAAATTTAGCAAACATTTCAGGTTGCAGTTCTCATTGAGACCTGGATGGCAAAAGGCATTCAGCTGTAGTTGCCAAATTAGTTCCTTTTCTTCAAGTATTAAAGACAAATTAAACAAACTTCTTCAGATAAAAGTTAAAAGGATATTACATCCATTAGCTAGAAAAAGTCATATGACATCACTTCCTGATTCCTTTAAAAAAATATATACTTCAAAGTGTTTAAATTATTAATTTAAACACTTTGAACTATATATTTTTTTAAAGGACAGACGAAAGCGCTAATAAAATAATCGAGTGTATTTGCCAACTCCTGCCTTCCATTCTTCATTTTTTGAGTCTAGTTTGTGTTTTCTCTAATTCTAAACAGTTTGTTTTCATGGAGATGGGAGAAGAGGATTTCCACCTTCACGGTCTTTATTCTATTCAACCTCTCCACAGGCGAGGGATGAGATGAATATTGGGACTTTGACACAATTGGTTTTGTGTTTAACTAACAGGGTTGACGAGTTAACCAAACGCAGTGACTACAATCAGTCTTCATGTTCGGGCAGTAACACCAACGGATATTATTTTTCATCACTTCAACATTCTGCAATGAATACCTCGGGTTCCCCCACCTCAAACCATCAGTTGGGTTCTTCTGGAACAGGACCCGATGTTTCAAATTCCTCTCCTATGAGGGACCGCAACGTACACAGTATAGAAAGGATTGAATCAAACGTTAACCTTCACACTAACTTGGACGTTCCTTCCTTGAACTAAATGCTAAGGAAACCAATGGTTTTGTTTTCCAACAGCAACACAGGAAACCGGACAACTTCATTGAACGACGAGTCATGTAATGAAAATGAAAACATTTAAATTATTGACAACTTAAAATGTTTTGATTTAAAATGATTTAAGTGCCAAAAAATTACAGTTGGAGGTAGTATACCTCCGTGAGTGCCTACAGAGGAAACATATACCAAAGGGACTGAGGCAGTGGAGATACCCGACAGGGTTAGTCAACAATTCTTCTTTCCACTGCGAACTGCTGCACTTATTTGACGAGCAGGGTTGTCAGTTTCTTAAACTTTTGGTTAAAGACTACAGCAACCAGATAGACAAACTTTCTAATGAATTGGACATTTTAGAAAAGGTCATTAAAGCTGATACAGACTTTTCAAATGTATAAATACGACTTCAGTCACATTTTCACCAGCATAGGAAACAGTTTAAATAAATTTAGAGAAACCAAGATAAAGAAATTAGCAGTGAAAAATTAGATTATGAGGGTGGTACAGCATACCCCTCACCTCCTCATTCTCAAAACAGCTCCACTGTGAATTCCAACAATGGTCACACAGTGGATACTTCAGTACAGAGAACAGAGGGGGGCACACCAAGAGATATTCAAAGGCCACCAACAACACTCCTTAGGTGAAGTGAACGAATCAGGGACAGGGAAGAACAACAACCAACCAAACATTCCACAACTCAGGATTTTTCCAACCAAGGAAGGATCAATCAGAAGTCCATGGGAGGAGGTCAACATCGGAATCGCTGGCAGAGGGGGCAGAATCGCAGAGGGGGATGACCAACCAACTTAGTCAACACACAGAGGCTACTAACACTAATGTAACCATTGTCACCAACTCAACTGGAGACTTTAAAATTTATAATTTTTCCACATATCTGGTGATCCAAGAACTGGTGGACATTCTGGCTAAGGTTTTAACTTTTGTACCCAGCAAAACTGCAAGCCTTGCCAAGACCCTTATTGATTTCAAACTATTTTTACGCAAATTGAATTTAAAAATGGTCTTTGGAAGTGGTAGTTTGAGAAGCAACGAAATGAGGATTTCCAGTGTGTTTAATCCCCCATTACACCCCACTTTGGAACTCTTCGAAAAGTATGCGAAAGTGACATACGGCACACTTTGTGTTGTCCCAGGGAGGGATTTTCCAACTTTAAGGAAAAGGAAAAACTTATGTTGGACAGTCTAAGGGCACACAACATCAGGGTCATGAAACCTGACAAAGGAGGTGGTCTGGTATTTATGGATGAAGAAAATTACATTTACAGAGTGGGTCTAATGTTGGAAGCAGACACTTACCTTAAAGTTTCCTTAAACAAAGTAAATGGAGCTTACCAACACATCAGATCTTTCTAAATCGATTTGTTTATTGAAAGGGTCATTTCATTGGAAACCTACAATTATTTATGTATGCCCGCCCCTAAAACACCTATATTTTTTGCACTTCCAAAAATACATAAAAACATCCAAGATCCACCTTTATGCCCGATTGTCAGTGGCTGTGGTTCTGTAACCTTCACATGTGCCAAGTATGTGGCCAGTAAATTGAAAGGGTTCCTGGGAACCGAACCCCAAATTTGTCAGGATTCCTGGCAGTTCTTAGAACACCTGAATTCTTTCACATTTGATGAGTCTTTAAATTTTCTTACCATTGACATTAAAGACCTTTACACAGTGATTCCCCAAAACGTAGGTCAAGAATGGGTGAGAGATTTTTTAGCAAGTAAAGGTGCATGTAATGATGAGACCTATGTGATTGAAACACTCTTGGACATAGTGTTGTCCAATAATTTCTTTCTGTTTAATAACATTCTTTGCAAACAAAAATCAGGGGTAGCCATGGGCTCCCCATGTGGGGGAAGTTTCGTAAATTGTGTACTAGCCCACTGGGAAAATAATTTTCTAGTCAAAAGTGATCTGTTTAAACAACAAATCAAATGGTACACACATTACCTGGATGATATTTTCATACTGATCCAAGGTGATGAACGAATGGCCAGGGATTTTGTGGACCACATTTCTTCCCTAACGGAATTTTTAAAGTTTACATTTTCATTCAGTAAAGACAACATTCCATTTTTGGATGTTCTCATAACCAAGGACATTCACAATAAAAGGCATTTAGCAAGTGTGTACAGGAAACCGACTTATTCCAACAGCTTTTTACACTGTGAAAGTTCACATCCTCAACATAAAAAAAAAGCAGTAATAAAGGGACAAGTCATCAGAGCAGCAAGGATGTCCTCTTTGGACACCTCTTTTTCAACAGAGTGTAGTACACTCAAAGAAATGTTTCTGAAAAGGTCCTATCCAGGAACCCTGGTGAGGAATGTTATACAGGAGGTTACTGAAAAAAGGAGAAATGGGGTATTTAAAGCCATTTTGAATGGCAATGAGTGGATTGGAAGTCCACCAAATGGACACCATCCCGTAACTACATACACAGTTACTGACACCAGCACACCTGCAGAATTCAACATCACCCTTATCACCCCTTTTTCATCTAATGCAAGCATTTTAAAAGGAACTTTGATCAAAAATTGGGATTTGATATCGGCTGACCCTTTAATTCATTCTAGGTTAGGCAACAGACAAAGGATCACATATAAAAGGGGTTGCAACTTAAAGGTGCTGTTGGAAAGACATTTTAAACAAATGGTCACCAGTCCTGGTATGTACAAGTACGGAAGATGTAACTTCTGCAAATACATCAAAACTGGTAGCAGAGTAAACATCAAGGGGAATTATTTCCCTATTTCAGGCAGGTACAATTGTGAAGCAAAAGGGGTGATTTATCTGGCTCTGTGTGAGAAATGTGGCTGTTTTTACATGGGTAAGACTGAGAGACACTTGATACAACAAATTTACAAACATATTTACAACATTGGGAAACACAATCTTACCAATGTACTAGCCAGGCATATCTCTGACAATATTCACCACAGCTTTTCTTTCACAGTTTTAGAACAACTCCCTCCTGACCCCCGGGGGTGTCCATGGTCTTTAATACTTGAAGAAAAGGAACTCATTTGGCAACTATGGCTGAATGCCTTTTGCCATCCAGGTCTCAATGAGAAGTGCAACCTGAAATGTTTGCTAAATTTAAAGGCTTTAGAAAGATGATACATTTTTTCAAAACAACGTCTTTTAGCATTCTGGACAAGCAATGTGACACTTTCACAATTATTTATATGTACATTTATATATATTTTTTTATTTGAATATTTAAAACAAAGATTTGAACTATTAATTTAAACACTTTGAAGTATGTATTTTTTTAAAGGAATCAGGAAGTGATGTCATATGATTTTTATATTTAATGGATGCAGTATCCTTTTAACTTTTATCTGAAGAAGTTTGTTTCATTTGGACAGACGAAAGCGCTAATAAAATAATCAAGTGGATTTGCCAACTCCTGCCTTCCATTCTTAATTTTTTGAGCCTCATCCCATTCTATTACCTTTCCTGATCTAATTGATCATCATAAACCCTCTTTTTCCTCATTTTTACATGGAGTCAGGGTGGCATGTCAGCTGTCACCATCTGTCTCTATTCAATGCCAATCTCCTGCCTTCTTTGACACTTTTTCCTGACTGTCACAGGTCTTCTCTCAGACAATCCAGCCACCTCTTTGCTGGATGCCCTTGTTTCCTCTTGCCTTCTTCCTGTCTGTCCCAAATCTTCTTCACCAGCTTGTCTTCTGCTTTTCTTCACGTGTGCCTGAACCACCATAATCTGTTCCCTTTGATTTTTTTGCAATTGGAGCTACTTTGGTTTTTGCTGTTATGTCCTCATTTCTTTGCCTATCTCACAGTGTGCATCCTACCACCCATCTCAAGCACTTCAGTTCCATTACATCTAGCTTCCTCATCTGCTCTGCCTTTACTGCCAAGGTTTCTGTACCATATCACAGTACTGGTTACACCACTGTTCTGTACACCTTAGTTTTCAGCTTCCTTAGCATTTTTCTGTCTAACATTACACCTGACACTCTATACCAGTTGTCTGCAGCCCCTCTGATTATAGCTTTGACCTCTTCAATCAGACTTCCCTTCTCATCAACCACCCCTCCCATATACTTGAAGCTGTTAACCTGTTCCACTATCTTCCCTTCTATCTCAGTTCTCATCTTCTTCTGATTTCCCGTTTGCTACCATTACATTGTCTTATCTGTACTCAATTTCACCCCATGTTCTGTCAGTTTTGCATTCCATTCCCCTGTCCTTTGCTGAAGTTCTTTCTCAGAGTCTACCTGTAATGCCATATCGTCTACATACAACAACTGTGTTGATCTGTACTGTCTGACCTGTTTGCTAATGTAATCCATCACCAGTATGAACAGCAGTAGGCTCAGAGCTGGTCTATATAATATTTTTCATTAAGCTGTTATATTAATGATCACAAATTTGCATTTGAAGCTTTTGACAGTTTTTCCTATGAAAATATTTTTCTTTCCTCTAATTTCTCTCTTAATCTTTTTATATGTCTTCTGTGTGGAAATTCTGGGCTTCTTGCATAATAGTAACAATACATATTTTTTTCTTATCCTCTATAGTCCAGTCTATCATCTTTATGGCTCTTTTTTTGGTCTATCAGTTTTTGTGATTTTTGTGGACTTCTACTGCCTTCTACAAGAAGGGGGCCATCCTTCCCCTGAGTTTGGTCTAACCCCATTGTAGGAATGTTTCTGTGTCTTGAAGATTCAACAATCTCGTTTTTTCCATTCCTGGCACCAGTGTGCCTACCAGGATTGGGCACATTTTTATCTTTGGACTTGTGCACTCAGCTATCTTTTTTATTTTTAACCCACTTCTGTCCATGATATATGCTATATAAAATACAATCTATATCAGTGTCATCTTAGTGAGATTTTGTAAAAAACAGGGTCCACTTCATGAAGGTACTCACCATGACTTGAGGATGAATTCAGTTCTAGCAATACTACTCTCCTTTACTTGCTGATTTTCTCATCTCTACATTCGGACCCCTGTATGACAGACAATGGAGTGGATGAGCCTGACTCCTGAAAGAAGACTCACAGTTGGAATAGGAGGGAGCAGCCTTTCATGATGACAGGTCAGGCAGGGTCATTGCATGCTGTAGTTTTGGTGGCCCAGAGACATCAACCTTGACCACCACCCAACAATTTCAGGTACCAGCTATGGGAAGCATCATGGACATGTTTTGGAACCAGATACAGACACTGATGGGTAACTTCTTCCATGACATGGAACAGGCTATGCACAACTCCCTCCAGGAGACTGTACCATCTGTGAACTTCAACCAAAACAGGGAGGTTTGGCAGTACCATAAGAATAGTCTTTGCGTTCTATCCATGTAATATATCCTGCAAGTGATTGCCACACAGTTTGACATTGTTTTTGCCACTGCACATATTTGTGCACATTACTCAATATGGCAGTTGTGCTTTCCCTGTCAGTTCCCACATAATGTGCCACAGGCAGTGACCCAATGGTATCATTTAAAATACCATAATTTACTGTACATGCTAGATGCCTGTTACTACCCATAACATGTTAACCCCTTGTCCCATGCAGGATATTTCCCAGTGTCCCTCACTGTACCACCAGCAGTTGTCTGCTGAAGCATGTGTTGTTCTTTGGTGTCATTTCATTTCACGTTATGAATTGCAGGCACATACACTGTATTCATCTACACTGGGAATGTGCCATACATTAGCAGCAGTTTCCACCAATTCTTGCAGGAGTACAGTTATATCACATATATATGTCTGTCTTTATTATCTGTTTTGATGTGTACTACCATCATAGCTGACCACAGACATTTGGTATTTGTTGACTGGGAAAGTCCGACTGGACATGAATACCATTTTCAGAAGTAGCCCAGCGAGAAAAACTCCAGCATGCATAGTTCAGTTTATGAATTAAATAATATTATTACATGAAGTGCAGTAACAAATAGAACTGACATACAGGATAAATAAAGTCAGATCAAAAAGTCATACAGTGAATATTAAAAAGCAATCATAGGATACTGAACACCAGGTAAAGTACAATCAATAGTGATAACAAATGGTAAAGATGTTAAGCATTTTAAATATGGGCAGAAGATTAAGAGAAAGGAAAAAGATTTTACATCGGGGGGATATCAGGAAATTAAGTTAAAGTAGGGAGCTATTAGAGAAGTAACAGTTGCTTTGGCTAATAAGAGAAGGGAGGAAATGAAAGGGGAAAAAGACAAAGGGGAAGAGATGGAAGAAGGGAGAATGAGGGAAGGAAGAGAGGGGAGAGAAAGGAAGAGAAGGAGTAACAAGTAGTGTCACTCTGGTGTAAGAAATGTACAGAGCCTGGAGTTAAGGAGAAACATCTTTAGAGGTTGTTTGAATATGTGATTATATGGCATTGCTTTAATATATGTAGGAATACTGTTCCAGACCTTGGCTACTGAGTATGAATATAGGCAGTGACTGATAGATTTATTTCAGTTTATGGCTTTCAAGGAGGTGTTTCTTAGATGAGCGAAGAGGGGATTAGGGAGGTAATCATTAAGAATGGTGCAGGTTGTTGGGCAGGATGAGGATTTGTATATTATTTTATGAGCAAGGAGGAACTGGGTGAACTTGAAGTAGTGAGGTAGCTCAAGCCAGTTTAAATATCTGAGGCAAAGCAGTGGTGGGACATGTATGGCTGACTGGTTGCAAATCTAGCTAATTTGTTTTGCAGAGCTTAAGGTTTGATCTTAGGGAGATCTGGATGTTGGTGAAAATGGGTGAGGCATATAATAGTGAAGGAAGGAGTTATATATTGGGTAGAGTAACTCTTGAGGAGTTGGTAAGGAGTCTTTTTGATCCATAGAGCATGCCCAGTTTTTGGTGTGTTGTTTTTATGTGCTTTTGAATCTTCTTCTTCTTCTTCTTTCGGCTTTTTCCCGGTTAGGGGTCGCCACAGCGGATCACCTTGTCCGCACATTAATTGGCAGTGGAGTTTTACGGTGTCGAGTTGCCAGCCCGGCGCCCAACCTTTCACAGAAGGCACACTCACACACACACCTAGGGCCAATTTAGAGTGTCCAATCCACCTGCAGCATGTCTTTGGGATGTGGGAGGAAACCGGAGCACCCGGAGAAAACCCACGCGACCACAGGGAGGACATGCAGACTCCGCACAGAAGGCACCCCAGCCGAGGATCGAACCGGAGAACCTCTTGCTGTGAGGCGGCAATGCTAACCACTGCACCACCGTGGCCGCCCTTTATGTGCTTTTGAATATGAAGATCAAATTTTAGTTGATCATCTATTATGACACCTAGTAACTTTGTGTGAGGTACAACTTCAATTCCAATGCTGTTGAGATAGGATATTGTGAAGGTTTTTTTATATGTGTTTGTGATTTGGGAGAAATAAGAGCAGTTTGGTTTTATTTGGATTTAGGAAAAGCTGATTGTCACTGAGTCAGTTTTCAATAGAGTTGAAAGCCCGCTGAGTGACAGATTGTAACTGGGAAGGACTATTAGATGACAGTGGAGTCATCTGCATATTGTATAAGTATAGCTTTTTGGGAAGATGTATGTAAATCATTTATAAATATGTCAAAAAGGAGAGGGCCAAATACAGAGCCTTGTGGGGCACCTGTATTAACTTGGAGAAAAGATGAGCAAGTAGAGAGTCACTTAACTGATTGTAGCTGGTTAGATAATAAGCTAGAAAACCAAGTGACTGTCTTACTGGAAAAGCCTAAAGCAGACATTTTTGAGAGTAGTTTGGTATGTGAGACTATCGAGAGCTTTAGGGAGATCTAAAAAGAGGGAAGAAATGAAATTGTACTTTCTCCCTTGACTCCTGCCTGTACTAACCCTAATGTCATATTAACAGGGCATGTGCAAGTGTGGAGTGGCAGTGCTCTTAAGGTATAGCATGTGTGTGTCTTTCCTTACAGTGCTTTGCATGCTGTGTTCACACATTTCCCTTTCATGCAGTACTGTAATAACTACATATGCACCTGAGCTAAGGACAGTGCTTCACATGGTAGTTTTCCTTCACTTTCCTGGCTTTGCATGCTTTGTTCACACGTTTCCCTTTCATGCAGTACTGTAATAACTACATATGCACCTGAGCTAAGGACAGTGCTTCACATAGGAGTTTTCCTTCACTTTCCTGGCTTTGCATGCTTTGTTCACACGTTTCCGTTTCATGAAGTGTTGCAATAACTACATATGCACCTGAGCTAAGGACAATGCTTCACATGGGAGTTTTCCTTCACTTTCCTGGATTTGCATGCTTTGTTCACACGTTTCCCTTTCATGCAGTACTGTAATAACTACATATGCACCTGAGCTAAGGACAATGCTTCACATGGGAGTTTTCCTTCACTTTCCTGGCTTTGCATGCTTTGTTCACACGTTTCCCTTTCATGCAGTGCTGCAATAACTGTTGAGGCTGCCCACTAAAGTGTGCTAGCCTGTGTAACTGATTTATTACTGTTTCTGCATTTTCTGTGTGTTTTCTATCTAAAAACAAAAAAAAGCAAAAAAATAATC
Source organism: Protopterus annectens (assembly GCF_019279795.1). Lineage (NCBI taxonomy): Eukaryota > Metazoa > Chordata > Ceratodontiformes > Protopteridae > Protopterus > Protopterus annectens. Next base: position 163,170,892 of record NC_056741.1, on the reverse strand, counting down.
CTTGTTTTCCTGCTTCTCCTCGACTAGTTTGGACCAGTTTACAGGCTTTGCTGTATTCTGGGCTGTGGTGTAGTTCCTGTGTTGTCCATTACCTTACTTGGATAGAAGGAAGTTTCTTTGCTCACCAGTGGGAGTGGGGAGCCTTGAGCAGCCTACCTGTCCCTGTAGGAAGTGACCTCAGCACAAGAGCTGTAGTAATTGGTTGTTTTGGACCATTTCTAGCTCTTTTGAAGTTCCCTGTTTAAAATCCACCTCTGGGCATTTTTTTTTGGCTATACTACTCAGACAAGCTCCTCGTGGTCCTGCAGAGTGGTCCTAGCTACAGAGAACTCAGAAAAGCGACTACTTTCTTGATTTAAGTATCGCTGCTGTTTTTTTACTTGAAATACCTTCTCTAGCTTACCGTAAACAAGCTTAAACTGTTTTTTTAGCTGTTTGCTGCATTATTTAAAATCTGCACTTAAAGTTACATTTTAGTCAAAATTGGTCGAAAGTTTGTTTGTTTGTTTAATTTAACTGTTGAGGCTGCCCACTAAAGTGTGCTAGCCTGTGTAACTGATTTATTACTGTTTCTGCATTTTCTGTGCATTTTCTATCTAAAAACAAAAAAAAAAAAAAAAAAATAATCCTTGTTTTCCCGCCTCTCCTCAACTAGTTTGGACCAGTTTACAGGCTTTGCTGTATTCTGGGCTGTGGTGTAGTTCCTGTGTTGTCCATTACCTTACTTGGATAGAAGGAAGTTTCTTTGCTCACCAGTGGGAGTGGGGAGCCTTGAGCAGCCTACCTGTCCCTGTAGGAAGTGACCTCAGCACAAGAGCTGTAGTAATTGGTTGTTTTGGACCATTTCTAGCTCTTTTGAAGTTCCCTGTTTAAAATCCGCCTCTGGGTGTTTTTTCTGGCTATGCTACTCAGACAAGCTCCTCGTGGTCCTGCAGAGTGGTCCTAGCTACAGAGAACTCAGAAAAGTGACTACTTTCTTGATTTAAGTATCATTGCTGTTTTTTTACTTGAAATACCTTCTCTAGCTTACCCTAAACAAGCTTAAACTGTTTTTTAGCTGTTTGCTGCATTATTTAATATCTGCACTTAAAGTTACATTTTAGTCGAAATTGGTCGAAAATTTGTTTGTTTGTTTAATTTAACTGTTGAGGCTGCCCACTAAAGTGTGCTAGCCTGTGTAATTGATTTATTATTGTTTCTGCATTTTCTGTGTGTTTTCTATCTAAAAACAAAAAAAAAAACAAAAAAATAATCCTTGTTTTCCCGCCTCTCCTCAACTAGTTTGGACCAGTTTACAGGCTTTGCTGTATTCTGGGCTGTGGTGTAGTTCATGTGTTGTCCATTACCTTACTTGGATAGAAGGAAGTTTCTTTGCTCACCAGTGGGAGTGGGGAGCCTTGAGCAGCCTACCTGTCCCTGTAGGAAGTGACCTCAGCACAAGAGCTGTAGTAATTGGTTGTTTTGGACAATTTCTAGCTCTTTTGAAGTTCCCTGTTTAAAATCCACCTCTGGGCATTTTTTTCTGGCTATACTACTCAGACAAGCTCCTCGTGGTCCTGCAGAGTGGTTCTAGCTACAGAGAACTCAGAAAAGCGACTACTTTCTTGATTTAAGTATCGCTGCTGTTTTTTTTACTTGAAATACCTTCTCTAGCTTACCCTAAACAAGCTTAAACTGTTTTTTAGCTGTTTGCTGCATTATTTAATATCTGCACTTAAAGTTACATTTTAGTCGAAATTGGTCGAAAGTTTGTTTGTTTGTTTAATTTAACTGTTGATTCATAGATTCATAGATTCATAGATTTGTACTAGGCTAATCACCCTTGTGAGACATTTTAAGCCTAGCCAATTATCCCCTGTGAGATTCAAACCCTGCACCTTGTGTTTGTAAGGCAAACACCTTAACCATTAGGCCACCCTCCCAACCCAAATAATTTTTTACCTTATTTTAGACTATAGATTAGTACTAGGCTAACTGCCCTTGCAAGCCATTTTAAGCCTGACCAATTATCCCTTGTGAGACTTGAACTTTGCACCTTGTGTTTGTAAGACAAACACCTTAACCATTAGGCCACCCTCCCAACTAAAAAGTAATGCTCCTGTACTGGTGTGTGAGACTCCATGGGAGTAGGATCCAGTGTCATAGGTTCATAGATTAGTACTAAGCTAACTGCCCTTGCAAGCCATTTTAAGCCTAGCCAATTATCCCTTGTGAGACTCAAACCCTGCACCTTGTGTTTGCAAGGCAAACACCTTAACTATTAGGCCACCCTCCCAACCCAAAAGGTTGCTGTGTGGGCTCGAACCCTGCCTGCCTACTCTTAAGCCGGCAACTCTACCGCTAAGCTATTTCTGCCCACTAAAGTGTGCTAGCCTGTGTAACTGATTTATTACTGTTTCTGCATTTTCTGTGTGTTTTCTATCTAAAAACAAACAAAAAAAAATATCCTTGTTTTCTCGCCTCTCCTCAACTAGTTTGGACCAGTTTACAGGCTTTGCTGTATTCTGGGCTGTGGTGTAGTTCCTGTGTTGTCCATTACCTTACTTGGATAGAAGGAAGTTTCTTTGCTCACCAGTGGGAGTGGGGAGCCTTGAGCAGCCTACCTGTCCCTGTAGGAAGTGACCTCAGCACAAGAGCTGTAGTAATTGGTTGTTTTGGACCATTTCTAGCTCTTTTGAAGTTCCCTGTTTAAAATCTGTGTTTGCGCAGCTTTGCGCGATTGTGCGCATAGCACAGCTCTGGTTAAACAAGGTTAAACTTCTTCTGGCTCCACCAAGTCTGCTCTTCAAATTTTCCCTTAAGGAAGCTCTACTCTTAGTATAATCAGACTACTCGCTATATTATAAGCCTAGCACTTGTTCTGAAAACTTCTCTACTAAGTAAGCACTCTCATACTAAAGTAAGCACTACATCCACCTACCACCCCTGTGAATATCCACTTCCCTTAAAGGCACAGCACTCCCTTATACTGTTCTAGCATGTCGAGTGGTAGATTACTGGCGTCCTCTCCAGTTCAGCTGGTTAATCTGGGTATCTTGAGACAATGCTACAATTGTCTCATGTACACAGACAACCCTCTCCTCCTCCCAACAAACAAAATACATGTGAGAGATACAACTATATAGCCAAACTGGAGGCTGAACTCTCTCAACTCAGAGCTGGCATGACCAGACAGGAGGAGATGGTAACCACACACACAACAAACCCAGTCCCACATAGACCTACCACAACTGCAAACCAAACACATAAAAACACAAAGACATACTCGGAGGCTCTAATAAAAAACTTACCAAAACAACAGAGGCTCCCAAAGCAGACATCCAAAAATCCACCACCTCAAAACAAAACACATGCAACACATACTTCAATAAATCAGTGTGTCAATCAATCACAGCCCTTAAGGCCAAACACCATGCCTGATACACTAGTAATAGGTGACTCTATAGTCAGACACACTGATGTCCCGCTTACCAGGCTGAACAAGGAGAGGGTGACTGTGAGCTGCCTATCGGGAGCTAGAATCTGCCACATAACACACACACTCAGGTCACTCCAAAGCAAGTACAAATATGACTCCGTCATTGTCCATGCTGGTGTGAATGACCTGAGACATACCTCCCTGGACTATATGAAAAGAGACATAGAGGAGCTCTCTGATTATGTAGCCCAGGACCCTGACCCTGAGCAGCATCTTGCCCTCACCAAGAATGATGCCACAATGCAAAGACAAGATGATCAGCTTTAATAATTGGCTCAAGTACTGGTGTCATTCTAAGGGGATCCAATGTCTGTCTGCTTGGGATGACATGTTGGGCAAGCCACGCTGCTTCGCAAGGGAGAGCTTGCACCTGTCACCACTGGGCTTCCGGATATTGGCTAAGGCTCTTGCCACCCCCATAGTGCCTTTTTTAGGCAAGGCTCAAAAGACAAACCCACCTCCTTAGAAAACAAAAATGGAAAAAAAATAAGGGTAATGCTGCTCAATGCCAGAAGTCTAAATCTCAAGATGCAGGCACTCGGTGCACTCCTCAGTATGGAGAACATCGACATCTGTGCAGTAACTGAAACCTGGTTCAAGGCTCCTGAGAGCACCCCAGCGCTACCAGGCTATACCTTGTATCATGCTTTTCAGCCCCAAAACCAGGGCCGAACCACAAAGGGAGGGGGAGTGTCCATATTCATCAAGGACACCCACACCTCCAGGTTAGTAGCAACACATGAAGCATCGGAGACCATACAGGTGCAACTAACCATAGGCAAAACTGCTCTACAACTGGTAGCATGTTACAGACCACCCTCCCAATCTCAGGAACCCCACTCAGCCTTCCTGAAGACATTGGAGGATAGGAATGTATCACAAAATACCATCATACTGGGAGACTTCAGCTACCCTAACATAGATTAGGTACATTATTCTAGCCCTAACACCCTAGCCCAAAGGTTCCTGGAATTCATAAATTCAAATGCACTGGAACAACTAGTCACCTCTCCCACTAGGGGAGATAATATACTAGACCTGATCATCACAAACATGGGGACAAAATGCTCCACACCGGAGGTATACCCCTCACTAGTGAGATCTGACCACAAACTAATCACCCTGGATATACATATCCCACCTCCACCCCAACACAAAAGACCACAGTGAAAAACTTCTCAAAAGCAGACTTCACTCTTCTTAAGACTGAGATGGTATCCTTTAAGCCCACTGGGCCAGTGGATACTACATCCCACAATGCTGAATCCTTCACAAATGCTTTCTATGGACATCTCCAAGAATGCATGGATCATGCAATCCCAAATAAATCCAAGACCCTCTCCACCAAAGGCAAGCATCCTGTCTGGTGGACCTCAGCCATTAACAAATTGTATAACAAAAGAAGGAAGCTACTGCACGACAGAGCAAAATCCCATAAAGGGAAGACATCTCTGATCAACACTAGCAGAAAACTACGTTCTCTCATAAAAACATCCAAGGCCAACTTTGAGAGAAAAATCGCTAAGGACACTAAAGATAACCACAAAGCCTTCTTCAGCTATGTTAGAAACTTGGATGGAAACCCTCAGATATGCTCAGAGTTAGTTCACAACAATAAAAAATACACTGAATCCACAGATATTGCCAACATTCTGGCTGACAGGTTCAGTGCAAATTTCTCCCCTCCCTCACCCCCAAAAGAAGAAATACTTATCCCAGCTGAATGTAATCTCCCTGTCATCTCAGATGTCCAGGTGAGAGCCGCCCTCAGCAAAGCTAAAAACACAGCATCAATGGGACCTGGCAGTATCCCGGGTTGCATGCTACGTGAACTCCAAGAGGAGTTAAACCCGCACATAAAAATGCTATTTAACCTTAGCCTTACTACAGGATATGTACCTGAATACTGGCGTACAGCAACAGTGGTCCCACTCCACAAAGGGGGTACCTCTACAGACCCTGGGAACTACCGCCCCATAAGCTTAACCAGCCTGGTCTGCAAAGCTATGGAAAGAATCATTATGGAACTCATAAACAGAGACATTGGGGACCTACAGACACTTGATCCCACCCAGTTCGGCTTTGTAAAGGGCAGATCCTGCCTTTTGAACCTGGTTGACTTTTCGAAACAGTCACTAGAGCCATTGATGAGCATAAAGCAGTCCATACAGCCTACCTGGACTTGGCTAAGGCCTTCGACACAATACCCCACTCAGGCATCATAGATAAGCTCAACAGCTTAAATGTAAACCCTTATGTCACTAGATGGGTTGCAAACTGGCTAAAGGACAGAACCCATAAAGTTAAAATCGCTGGAGCAATGTCAGACTCAAAGCCAGTCACAAGTGGTGTCCCACAGGGATCTGTCCTGGGACCCCTCTTGTTCGGCATTTATTTCTCAGATGTTAAAGCAAACATGGGAGGGTTGTGGCTGACAAAGTTCACAGATGACTGCAAACTAGGCGCCATAGTCGATACACCAGCAGACACATACATCCTACAAAAAGGCCTCACAGAAACTGGTGCCGGAGTCATGGCCTTAAACTAAATGCCAAAAAATGTATAGTCATCCCCTTTGGGAAAAACAAAGTACCCACAAATTATCACATAGACAGCAACCCACTGAGTATGGAAAAAGTAATCAGAGGCCTAGGGACCCAAGTCAACAGTGACCTCTCATTTGACACCCACGTTGCCAAAGTGGTTAGAAAGACATTCTACCTTGCACACCTTATCATGAAGGGATTCACATCCAGATCCAAGGATGTCATTGTACCCCTATACTCCTCCCTCATCAGACCCATGATTGAGTACAATGCCCCATTTGGTATGTACCTCACCCGGCATTTGCAACAGCTGGAGAGACAACAAAAGTACCTCACCAAGAGGATCAAGGGTCTCCAACATATGTCTTATTCTGCCAGACTAAAGAAACTCCAGCTCTATTCAGTAGCATACCGCCTGCTCAGAGGTGATCTGTGCCTGACGTACAAGGCCATGTCCAATCAGGAACTGATGGACATGCTCCACCTCAAAAAATCCAAATCCATCAGAACCACGAGAGCTAAAGACTTAAACCTCGGCACAAGTATGAATAGGACATGATGGAGGGATAGATTCATAACCCAGAGGCTTCCCATGCTCTGGAACAAAATCCCAGTTCATGTTAGGCAGAGCCCCTCACTAACTCTCTTCAAGAGAAATCTTGATGAGTGGATGGGAGATCGTAAGTTTACCCCAGGGGTCACCTCTGTGTCATTACTAGACAGGGGCACAGTAAACTAATTCTATTATATAAGGGGACCTTCACTGTGTCACTACTAGACAGAGGCACAGTATTCTAAATCTATTCTGTACATTTTTGTACCATTTCGTGGGGTGGCGAAAGCCATATCACTATGGCTAGGCTTACAAATGCCCCAGGGCAGATAGCCTAGTACTAAACTATGAAACTATATGCACCTGAGCTAAGGACAATGCTTCACATGGGAGTTTTCCTTCACTTTCCTGCAGCAAGTCTCTTTGTTGGCTCTCAGGTACATCAGGAGTGATGGCACTATTATGGTAGGATATGTGATGCAGTGAAATATGCATCTTGTATGTGTGACTGTCCTGTACCTCTATGTTTGCAAGTATACCACTGACTCCTATGTATAGCATTACATGGCTTGCATTGTCCACATGCTCAGTCATTCTGTCATGCTGAACTATACCATGTTACACGTGAGTGTCAGTTTCACATGACCATGTATGTATGTGGCCTCAGTGATCACTGTTGCATTTCAATACTATAAAATAATGTCTTTTCAGTGTTGTACGCACCATGATGTGTGCATGTCCTCTTATGATGACATACATCCAGATATCTGTGTACATTAAGCAGAGTTACACTGTTACTTTTCATTGAGTGCAAATTGTGTGCAACTTATATCTGTCAACATTTATCTTCATACTAGTGTGCTTTTGCTGTACAACATGTGTATCAAACATTTTAAGCCTATGCTCTTAAGGCCCTTCTCTGCTATATGTCTTGTACATGTATGTTCATCCAGTCTATTATATAACATCTACTTTGGCACATGCATGTCAATATTTCCCTTCCCACACATGCTCTGCATCCTTGTGTTACAATTTTGTTGCTGTGACAACTGTTTCCTTGGGTCTGCAAGACAGTACATATAGATTTATCCAACATTAAGTTTTATGATAATTGGATACACCAATGCTCCTGACATATTTTGTTGTGTTGAACATTACTTTGCTGTGTGTCAAATTTGTACACAAATATGGTTTACCTGTAGTTACATAAAATTTACCATTTACTGGGGCACAGGTTGCACTGCTTAGCAGCTGATTGTACTCAGAACTTTATTCATTTGTTGTGTTACTGCACACATCTCCCTGTGGATTTGCGATACTCTGCTTCAGATGTCACAGCACTCCTTATTCCCCGTATGCATGATCCACAAAGGTAATTGTGCATTATATAACATCTGTACACATCCAGTCGCATTCCCAGATATGCATCATTTGTTGCACATATGGTACAAGAATGTATGCTATCTGTGCATTCCAGTGTGATGTGCAACTGCATATATTGGTGACAGTTCTGTGATCAGTCAGTAGAGGTAGTGTGCTGTAGGGACAATTTACATGTTTATTTGTAGCTGATATTTGTTTCTATCACACATGCATTACTGTGACCCAGGTATATGTCTCCCATGTGTATGTCCTGCACATGGATCATGTGATCTAATTTGGCTTGTATGTACACATTCCCATATTTGTAGTGTTATATATGAGTCATCACCTTACTAATGCTGAGCTACAGTGTTGTGGCAACAGTGTGCTGACATCATCATGAACAACATCACAGAGATATACATAAGATATACCACTGTGCATGCTGCAGTAGGAAAAGTGTAGCACATCATGATTTCTTTTTATTTATTTATGTATTTATTATTGAGTAACTGGGTAGATGGACTAGTCCAGTGAACCTTTTCAATCGCAACCCAGATGTGAATGACATGCTGAATGTGTACAAGTGTGTTATACCTGCATCATGCATGACACTTATCCACTAATGTCTTTTGTCATTTCAGTGGCATGTGTGTGTGACACTTCCTCTGGGTAGGCTTTGAAGCCTCTTTGATGTTGCAGAATTGTTTGCTGCCACTTTCATATGACGGTAGTGATTGTTTCTTTGAATTCTAGGGATGAAAATTGGCATAGTAATCAGATGTTTGCCTCACTCCTGAATGTTTGGTAGTTCTAATATGGCTTCTGTCTCTGTGATCCTACATGTATGTGTGTATGGATCTCTGATACTTGCAGCCTATATTATTTGTGTACATGTCTGGAGCTGCCAACCCAAGGTATGGTTACAGATATGTCTGTCTGTGCTATGTTACACTTTTTGGAGAGATAGTGCTCCACATAACATTCTCTCTGTCATTATTGGTCTCCTTATAAGGTAGTAACACAGTGGACAGCACTAAAGCAATGCTGTGGTGTGCATTAGTGCATTAGTATATCTTTCATGCATGGTGACCATGTGTAGGCTGCATCTCTCCCACATATTTAGCTTCCTGTGACCCCTCCACGTTCTGTCTATATGTTTATTGTTTCTGTGCTACATCCTTCCTCCTTTTTATATTACTACCTTGTGTTTCAGTTACGTGGTGTCCTTTCTGTTCCATTCCATTTGATTTCACTGAGCATGGACAAAATGACTAAAGAAATGAAATCACTATTTCTTGTTTATCATTCTCCCCAAACTCTCCATTTAGGGATCTATGCCCTCTGTATCAGTAAACCCATAACCCATCCTTCAGATGAGACATTAAACCAAAATCTCATTGACTTGAGTTGGTGGTAGCTTGGCTGGATGTAGAAGATCCCATGGCACCAATCAAAAAGAACAGGGGGAACTTCCCTGATGACCTGGCCAAATTTCCTCCCCTCAGGTCTCCCCTGAAAAAGAGTGTGACTAACCTGATCAACAAAGCATCAACAAGATTAATAAAATAACTCTAAAGCCATTGCCTTACATGATCCAGTGGCGATATTAAAATCTGAAAATCCCTTGTTTTTACAAATGGCTGTATTTATTTCTTATTGCAATCAGCATCAGACTTTGCCATCATTTATTGCATGAGCACTCAATCACCATAGCAGAGTGCTGATTATAACAGTCCATTTCAAGCAGCTTCTAAATGCCTTTGTAGCAGATAGTTCAACTTACGTTCAGAAAAGCTTCAAAGGCTTGCATCATTGAAATATATTATTTTATGTTTAGAATGTTATTGTACTGAATTATCATTGTCATAGACTGTGAATTTGAAATTATAAACTGAGAGACTTTAAGGAAGAAACATTTATTTCATATTAAAGTTTAATGAAGGATATACTCTTGCAAAAATATTCTGGCGTCTGCTCATTATATTCAGGACAATGCCCTTGCATTTTACAATCACATATAGCATGGTTTTGAAACCATGTTTTCAAACTATAGCATCAATTTCAAGTACAAAACAGCATTTATGCCTACCTTTTTTCATGCCACACACAAATTCAAATACTTTATCCTTGCACAGATAACAAAAGCATTGTTTATCATTAAAAGTCTGCTGACTTGCAGATGCTCTAATCTTAGATGCCTTCTGGAGATAAGGTATGTATTGCATACATTTTCACTGCCATAGTTCTGACATTCAACATATTCTCTAAGCTTTTTTCCATTTCTACTCCTTGCATAATGAACCTTTCCTAACCAAGCTGCACATCATATCAGTTACCAGCCCACTTTTTAACTAAGTTGCAAATTTCTTGCTAGATCAACATATTAATTAAGCAAATGCATACTATGCTTCAGCTTTTTCTAATAAAACTATGTCAGTGTTTCAAGCAACTTCTGTAGTATGTTTTCAAAATTCACAGGGAACTAACAACTTTCAGAAAAACAGTTACTATAGTGTTTTCCACAAACATCACAAGGTACACAAAATTCCAGAAACTTCAAGTATCTAGTCATAAACATTTAATATGTGTTTTGAGAGCTCTGTTTTACCTCCATTCTCTACCACTGTAGTAATGCTGGGGTTTAAGAATTCTTTCAAACAACAGTATTCAAAATTAGAAGTATCTTTTGGGCCTTCTGAACAGACAGTCATAACTGAACAGACAGTCATAATACTACCCTTTCAAATTGCATTAAGAGTTATCAAAAAAGTCTGTTTGTATATAGCTACCAGAGTTCTATGGAGAACACTTCTCTATTAGTCACTTCTGATGGTCCACATCACAGAGTCCTCTTTGTACTATTCATCTTCCAAATCTCTCTCTCACTCAGCAGACTCAGTCATGTGCCTCACATAAGCTTAAAGGGACAATGCTATATACATATGTATACACATGCACATACATTTGATATATCTATCTATATATCTATATATATCTATATATATATATATATATATATATATATATATATATATATATATATATATATGGGTCCACTTCAAAATACTGACTTTCAAAATCCCTAAACTCAAAATACTGAAACCAAAATATCTAAAGCTCAAAATACTGAAAACTCAAAATACTGAAAACACACAGGATACCAACACTTATTATATTCCAGCACAAGTACATACTGAAACAAATAAAACACAAACCATATTACTCTTCTCCAAGTATAAGCAGTGGGGTAAGCCTCCCTGCACCACTTGTGGGGGGGCTGAGCCCCTCCAGCTACTTAAATATATCAATTCCGAGATTGGCCTTTAGTGTAGTGAAGTGCAATCTCAGAGTTGATATATTTAAGTAGCAGGGTGTATGTGTGTGTGTATGTGTGTGGGGGGGTGCAGCCCCCGACATGGGGGTACAGGGGGCTTGCCCCCCTGCATATAATTGAAGGGTAATATGTTTCTGTATGAAGTTCTGCTGCAATATAGCTGTGTTGCTGTACTGTGTTTTTTTTTCGATATTTTGAGTTTTCAGTATTTTGAGTTTTCAGTATTTTGAGCTTTAGAGATTTTGGTCTCAGTATTTTGAGTTTAGGGATTTAGAAAGTCAGTATTTTGAAGTGGCTCCATATATATATATATATATATATATATATATATATATATATATATATATATATATATATGGGTCTACTTTAAAACAGTGACACGCAAAACACCAACGATGAGAACACCGAGACCGGAAGATCGACAACTGAGATGACCGACAGTTTAAAAGCATGAAACTTCACATGCCCGACAAACCACAATCCCGGCAATCAACAAAACAAAACAAATACCTTTTCCGAAAAACACACACACAACACAAGCACAACAAATAGCTTACAAACCTACACTAAACCTTACATACACAACTACCTATGCACTAACCTTAACCCAAACCCTAACCCTAAGGTCCGTCACTATCGCACACTCACCTAACCCACGCTCTAACCCTAACTCACTTAACCTGCCCCTAACCCTAAAGTCTGTCACTATCGCACACTTACCTTACCCGCACCCTAACCCTAACTCACTTAACCCTCCCCTAACCCTAAAGTCTGTCACTATCGCACACTTACCTTAACATGTCGGTGTTCTCAGCGTCGGGATTTTAAATTGTCGGTCATTTCAGTTGTCGATTTTCCGGTCTCGGTGTTCTCGTCATCGGTGTTTTGCGTGTCAGTGTTTTAAAGTAGACCCATATATATAAAAATCAGTCAGACAAAAAAAGTACCATGGCAACTTCAAGCTGTTTTAATAAACAATTCTTTGCTCTACTCTCAACAAACAGCAGACTACAGTTTCTCTGCGAATAGCAGCCTTGTCAGTGCTAAAAGAAAACATTTTACAATCCTAGTGCATAATTAAAGAAATCAAAATTCACATAAATTAATTAACCAATAAATATCAAGAATCAAACATATCAAAAAACTTAAAGGAGATAAACAGTTTACAAATTGGCAGTCTCTACTGATGTTCATGTAAACCAGGTGAATAGATAGGGCTCAAGTTTAATAATCCAGTCTTGCTCTTTTTTGATCTAATAGCATATACCATTTTGATTCATTAACCTTAAGTATATTTTCCAGCTCGATCCCAATAAAGGTAAAATGAGCTGAAGAGTGTTTTAGCATATGTTTAAACAAAGCAGTATGTTCTCTGCAACATCTAATATTACTTAAATGTAAAGAAATATGCTGCTTCCATGGGCATTTCACACGCCTTAGATAAAAAGATCCACAGTGGCATGTGACAAGATAAATAACCTGCTCAGATGTACGAGTAATAGATTCACAAATATCAAATACTTGACTAGTGTTGACAGAAGAGAAATGCTCAGCAGAACATATAAAGTCCAAAAAGTTACAGTGATCACAAGGAACACAACTTAACATTAAACTTGTTTAAGTAAAAGGGAAACATTCAGGCAAATATTGTTTATATCCAGAAAATAACTGACCTCAATTTCTACCCCTTTCATAGGCGAACAAGCAACTTTGGTCATCCATATTGGATAAGAACTTGTCTATATATAATAGCTGCCAATGTTTACAAATGACATGCTTAATCTGAAATGTATTTGTCACCCACCACATATTATTAGGAATGTTACATTTTCTCACTTCCTTAGAGCTAAATGTATTTGCAGTATTGAATCTGATTTTACACAAGGAAAACAAAATTTGGTAATTATATTTATTAAATAGGGTTATGATAAGGATTTATTAACCTGGGCGGCTGATCAGGCCAGTAACACTGATAAATCAGATTTGTTGACATATGATTATAGGAGGGGTTATTTTTAAGACTGAAGACTGAGATACGGAATGACTTTTGGCACTTTAATCATTTAATGCCACTGGGAATCTTTTTATGTAGGGCAAATTAAATGCCCAAGGAAGCAACATATATCTCTGCATTTAAGTGATATTAGATATCACAGAGAACGTAGTGCTTTGTTTAAACATATGTTAAAGCACTCTTCAGCTCATCTGGTACATAAACGTATGGTTAATGAATCAAAATGGCTTATGTTGTTAGATAAAAAATAGCAAGAATGGCTTATTAAACCTGGGGCCTATCTATTCACCTGGTTTAAAATGAATATCTGTAGACACTGTCAATTTATACACTGTTTGTCTCCTTTAAGTTTTTTGATATGTTTGATTCTTGATATGTATTAGTTAATTCATTTGTCATGTGATTTTTGATTTCTTTAAATATGGATTATAAAATGTTTTCTTTTAGCAATGAGGAAGCCACTATTTGTGGAGAAACCATGGTCTGCTTTTGTTTTAGAATAGAGCAAAGAATTTTTTATTAAAATGGCTTGAAGATGTCTTGGTATTTTTTTTCTGGTACCTTTTAGTCTCATGTAACCTTTTTTTGGCTTACTATATATCTATATCTATCTATCTATGCATACATATACTATATGTTGTTGTGTCTTTAGGCTTTTCCCGGTTAGGGGTCGCCACAGAGGAACTCCGGTCCGCTAATGATTGGCAGTAGATTTTTATGTGCCGAGTTGCCGGCCCTGATGCACAACCTTCAATGAAGGTACGCCCATTCATGCATGTCTTCACAAAGAAGATGCTCTAGCTGAGAATCGAACAGGACAACGTCTTACTGTGAAGCGACAATGCTTCCGCAGCACCACCACCGCAGTATATACATACATATACTATATATATATATATATATATATATATATATATATATATATATTTATTTATTCACACACACACACACACACACACACACACACACACACACACACACACACACACACACACGCGCGTGCGCCACATGTTCCTTTGTGTATATTACATATATATATATATATATATATATATATATATATATGTGTGTGTGTGTGTGTGTTTGTATACACATATATACATGCACATAAACACACATATGTTTGTGTGAGTGTGTGTGTGTGTGTGTGTGTGTGTGTGTGTGTGTGTGTGTGTGTGTGTGTGTGTGTGTTTAAATTCACATAACTCAAAAGTTATCCAGGGTCAGCCACAAATTCTGACTTTAAACAGAAAACCACAAAATGTAAGTGCTTTCATCTTAAAGAAGCAGTTCATTTAATGTAATGCATTTTGACAAGGATGATTTATAGAAAGTTTACATATGCCAGGTGCATGGTAAAAGTAGGAATTGGAACTCTTTTTCAGCCATGAGTTAACACCCCATTTCCTGAGGATGGAAAATGTTGATACATCATTATTACCAAACCTTAGACTGTAAACAAGTCATTTTGAGAATAATGTTTACTAATATAAAGTGTTACCTGAGGACCTGTGAGTCAGACAAATATTAGAGAAAGATAAAAGGAAAATACAGTTATGATAACAGCAGAAGCCTAAACAACCATTCCAAAAGTCTCCTGATAGTCTTGCTATTTAGACCTTAGTGCAGAAAAAAGTAAAAGGAAATAAACCAGGCGAACTGATAAAAGTGTAAAATTGAAGTCACGCTCACAGCCCTCTTGACCCATACATCCTCTTTACATAGAGAACTGTGACAGTGACTTAAACTTTACATTTTAACAATTGGCATTAATTCATGAATTAGACTACTCCAAAGACCATTTTCAGCCATGACTTGGGCCAGGGGGCAATATCACCTTTTCAAAACAACATTTACAAGCATATTACCTTCAAACCAACTTTTTTTCATTTAGGTTACATTATAGCCAACATTTACAGTTCAATAACTACTATATCTGTGCTTTTGCACAAATGTTATTTATACAAATCACTGCATTATATACAAGGATACCAGCAGTATCAATGCACTTCTTTACACAGTGGTTCCATACTTGTTTGTGTATCATTATGGTTGCACACTGCTGACCGTAGTGTGATTTTTATTAGGGTAGCTTAGGAAAGACTTCTGTAGATCTAACCCAGTTCCCTATAAAAATATATTTATATTTGCTTCTGTGATGTGCTTTCAGGAGCTTCCAAAAGTCTGATAATTTGTTAGATTTTTGTATTTGTCTAATAGAGTAGTCTATGTTATGGGGCAATTTTGTGGAAAACTCTTTCCTTTGTTGTGAAGGTATTTGTGAATCTTTGTAGCTGCGGTATTTCTTGACTTCTTAGGTTATGTTGGCAGCTTCTAACTAGTAGTGTGTTTTCTTAAAGATTGGCACTAGCTTGCATTTCATAGCATGTAAGTTAGAATATTTAGTAACAAATGTGTTCTTGACTTAACTGTTTTTTTCTGCACAGTGGTGTTTCTCTTATATGATAAAGGAATAACTCATTATTTTGTTTTTGGCTGTTTGAAGGGTAGCAACATTTTCCTGGAGATTTAAACCGATTAGTGGTTAGTGGTAGATCATACATGAGGTGGCCGTGGTGGTGCAGTTGTTAGTGTTGTTGCCTCACAGCAAGAGGTTCTTTGGTTTGATTCTCGGCTGGAGTGCCTTCTGTTCAGAGTCTGCATGTCTTTCCTGTGGTTGAGTGAGTTTTAAAGACATGTAGATGAGGGTGTGTGTGTGTGTGTGTGTGTGTGTGTGTGTGTGTGCACTGGGCTGGCAACTTGACACTGTAAAAACTTCACTGCCATTCAATCTGCAGACCAGTGATCTACTGTGGTGACCCCTAACCGGGAAAAGCCAAAATACATTGCTAGTGGTACATCATACTTGAGATGAGGAATTTGGGAATTATTGGCTATTGGTGATCAGGTTTTAGTAGTAAGCAGGTAGAATAATTTAATGGATACTAATAGTTGCTTAGAACTTGGTCAGCTTCTTTGATGTCTACCAAAGGATAACTTGTTATGTATTATAATCACCTGATGCTTTGGTAGTTCAGTTGAGGCTATGGATATTCCTTCAGGACCCTTCATGTTTAGGGGTTGAGCTTGTGTGAGTCACCTGGCTAGCTTTACTCAGATTACTTCTCTCCAACTCTTGCAACCACTTTGCTTCTCAGTCTTTTTGTACCTTATTGCTTCTCCTCATACTGCACTTATTTCTTAAACTCTTATGTTTCCTCTTCTCTCACACCCCACCACTAACTACATTTCCTTGTCTGTCCTGTCCATTTATCTTCCTGCTTGTGACACAAGGGAAATACTGCCAGCCCAGCTATCTGGAATTTTGTAAATAATTTTATGTCATTTGTGAATATTGATATGATTTATACAAAAGTGTGTGTTGAGCAGGGTTTGTACAGTACTGAGCTTCAAGGATGTGTCCACAGTGTACCCTATGGGAAAAGAACAGAAATGTATATAAACTATATACCTGTGCAAATGTATGTTTAATAGTAGAAACTGGAACATACACAGTTAACTTGCAAAATTTCAAGAAAATAAGTTGAAATTAAATTGTTTTACGATTGTATTATAAAAATTTGTTTCAATGCAGCAAGGAGACAGGATGTCTAGAACTAGGGTGCCGTCTGCATTGTTTTGTAAGTGTTTTATTGTTTTATGTCTTCTAGCAACTGCAAACATCTGAAGACTATGTTTTCTAGCAACTGCAAACATCTGAAGGCTGTGTATTTTTCACACAGAGATGTTAAATGTTGGATACTGGGGGTTTAGCCTGGGAACTGAAGTCAGGTGACAAAAAGTGATGTCATCCAAGCTAACCCAGCAGTAATATTTGATATTAATTTATGAACTCTCTCAGAGAGTGAGAGAGACTGTGCATTTTGTATTTTGTCTTGGACTTAGTAAGAACATTCACTCATCACCACCATCTGCACTTGCCTTGCTGTAAGTAGGATTTAGGGCATATTATCTCTTTTAGATATAGATAGGAATATAGTAAAGATTAGTTTTAAATGTTTTCTGAGGGCCATGGTGGTGCAATGGTTAGCGTTGTCATCTCACAGCAAGAGGTTCTTCGGTTTGATTCTTGGATGGAGTGCCTTCTGTGTCGAGTCTGCATGTCCTTCCCACTGTCGAGTGATGTTTAAAGACATGCAGGTAGGTGCATGCGTGAATGGGTGTGCCTTCTTTTAAGGTTGGGCTTCGGGCTGGCACTTCAGTACTGTGAAAATCCACTGCCAATCATTAGTGGACCAGAGTTTCGCTATGGCGACCCCTAACTGGGAAAAGCCAAAAGACATTAGTTTTTTTTTTAGTTTAAATGTTTTCTGTATTTATTTGAGACTGTCCTGCAATGTTGTTTTAAAATATTTCCTGTGAATTTGAACTCTGAAATTACTGTGTTGATTTTACTGTGTATTGTCTTGTTCTTTTATTATTTATTATTAAATATATTTAAACCTGTCTTTATGGTTGATATTTGTGAGACATATTTGAGCTCTTTGAGTACTTGCATAACTATTTGGTGACACTGTACTGGCCACTCAAATAACCTTGCTTGGTCAGACTACCATTTAGATTAATAGTAACATTACACAGTAGGACTAGACACCCTTTGTAAGGGCCTTATAGTAGCTGATAAGGGTGGCTGGTGGCAGCTGGAACTACCTTATAGTCTGGGCAAAAGGGGCACAACTAGTAACACTGTGCCAGCCTTTCCCAGGTGTGTTTGTGTATGTGTGTTTGTATATCAATCAAATTTCAAAATGTGTGTGTGTGTGTGTGTGTGTGTGTGTGTGTGAGTGTGTGTGTCAGCTACTCGGGCGGGACACAAAGCACTGTTTGGACAGAGAGGGTGCTGGAGGTCTTAGCTTGGCCACTCAGCTGAGATCTCAACCCTTTAGCTGTGCTAGTGGGGAGTTTTATTGGGGATCTGGAGAGAGAGGGAGAAACCAGCCCCAGACTGACTGTGATCTCTATGTGCTCTTAAGGGAAATTGCACTTTACTGTTTGTGTACTTGTCATCCTCTCATGTGTATGTCCCCTAGCTGTTGCCAGTGGTGAGGATTGAGGCTCCTTGATTACTGGGCCAATGTTGGGGCATCACATATTAATTGGTGGACAGTGGTGGGATATCCACATCACATATTAATTGGTTGACAGTACTGAGATAGCCACATCATATATTAATTGGCTTGTAGTGATGTGGATATTGAATTCTTGTAGCCTGTGTAGAGTGGTCACGGAAGGTGTTGGTACTCTCAGTCAGCCATGCAGTGAACATTCAGAGTTTTACATCACAACTGCTTTATTGTTATTGTTAGCTTCGTTAGTTAGGGAGAGGAGGCAAGCATGTCAGCAGAGGAGTATGGCAAGCTGACAGGGAACCAGTTGGCTGAGATGTGCCAGGCTAAAGGAGTGGTGCATGCCAACTTTGCCAAGGCAGAAATGATTGTAGATTTGGGCACAGCTGTATCACAGACCAGTGATCTGAAGGACAACCAGGCTGGCCTTGGAGATATACAACTTGCAGAAAATGTACAGCTCAACCTTTCCACAGAGGATATAAAAATCTGTCTGGAGTTAAACATACTTGAGCTGGAGGCCAAGCATTTAAAATAGAAGCAAAAGAGAGACTGAGTTGTCTAGAGGCTGAGGAACATGAGAAACTGTGATTTCTAGAGGCTGAGGAGAAGGAGAGGCAGAGACAACATGAAAAGTAGATGCTGACTCTTCGCCAAAGTCATGGAGGCAATGGGGAAGGGAGTAACTGAACCCCAGGAGCAACAACGGTCAGTAAATTTCTTTAACAATTTACAGAGGGTGATAATTTTGATAGTTTCATTCATATGTTTGAGAGGGTATGCAAACAATTTCCTGTTGATCAAGGGCTCTGGGTAAAGTTCCTGACCCCCTTACTCCATGGTACAGCTGCAACTGCTATTTCCAAATTGTCTGATACTGATTTCTTAAATTATAATATTGTAAACAACTTTATTTTAGAATGCTTTAAGTTAACATATGAAGCTTATAGGAAAAAGATTTGTGAGCATAGATGCAAGGCAGATGAAAGTGTGTGTGAATATATTGCTGAACTAAGCACTTATTTTCATAGGTGTGTGAGTGACTGTCAGGTCACCACTTTTGAAGGGCTGGCAGACCTTTTGTGAGGGAACAAGCCCTTAGCACTTTCCCTGAGGACATGAGAATCTGGTTAGCTGATAGACAATGCAATACTGCAGATGAGTTGAAGAAGAAGGGAGACCTATACCTAGCAAGCAGGGCATCATTGCACAGGAATGGGACACCCAGGGCTGCTCGTGGGTCTAAGGGAACCCATGGTGGGCAGCCCAGACTGCCCCAACTGAGTCTGCCAGTAAAGAAAATAGCACCAGCTACCTGATAAAGAACTGGCTCACACAAAACAATCAGATATAAAGAAAAACAGGCTGAGCCAGTCACCACACCTGATATAAATCCACTTTAATTGTAGAGACAAAAAGTAAGCACTTTCACGATCCTCTTGACCGCTTCATCAGACTCAAATAAAATCCTTTCATACACCTACTTTTATACACTCAATAATCAATTAAAACATTAATTAAAAACATCGTTCACTGCACTGAATGTCTGATCTCACTGAATACTCCAAAATTCCTTGTACAACACTTCTTTATTCAATAATATGAATCCATTAAAACTAGTTAAGCGCTTTCATCTACATCAAATAGACTTCATCAGAACACTTACATTAATTAGATACATGGTTTTATATGTGTAACTAACCAATCAAACAATCCACTGACGTACTTCAGTTAAACATTTAAATATTTAAAGTGCTCAGTGCTGAAATGTTTTCCTTCCTAATACAACACATTATATCACTGGTAATATTCATAATTCTTCTTGTGCACCTTGTACAATATTGTGTGCTTTAAAACCATAATACAGCTTAAAACATGACTGAAAGCATTTGAAAAAATAAGTTCTGCTGAAAAATAAATAGTACAAAACAATTAAAAACTTTAAAAATTATCTGTAAGCCAGTCATGGGTTCTATATAGGATTTCAAATGGTGTACAACTACAATGAGTGTATTCTCTCCTTTAGGTTGTGAGCATTTAATACATATTCTCTAATACAGGCTTGATGGAAATACTCTCATTTAACCCAGGGTGGACAGATGCATTTAACAATATCTGCCACCTGGTTTCTCTTTCCCCTAATCTCTTACGTATATTGCCCCCCCGGGGGTTAATCACAATATGCTCTAATATTCCAAATTTAAAAGTGTCGCAACCAGACACAGACCAGGTGAGTGAACAGCCTATCATGCATCGGCAAATGACGGGCAGGGAAGTGGAGGAGGAAGTGAGCATAACCGATAATGCCATGGGCGGCGCTGTCCTACCTAAGTTAATGTTAGAAACGACCAAAAATACCCAAACAACGAGTGCCACTTGTAAAGTACAAAGTAGTACATCGAGCTGTATCAGTCAAGCTACTTCTTTTTCGGAGGTTATGGGTCAGCAGAAAGGAACTTTGTTAGTGCCATTTCAACTACAAGTGGCACTACCAATAAAAGAGAGATCGAGGAGTCGAGGAAGGAGAGGGAAAACCCTGGAGAAATCCAACAGTCTAGCTGCACAACAGAGGGCAACATGGAGCAGAACTGCAAAGGTTTGGTCATAAATATCTCTAGCATACCATTGACTTCTACACAAACCTCTGTGTTAAGTAAAGACTGATATGGTTGATATCCTACAGGAGTTAAGAATGTTCGCTAGAAAGTTGACTCGTAAGACTATGTTTAAAAATACTGATAATGTGATGCATACCTTCACTAAACCAAGTACTTTTGTACCTAAAACACATCCAATAGTGGACACATTTGTTTCTGTCTGTGAGAATGAAATTAGAAAATTCTTTGATGAAAGTAATGTAGTTAAGCGGTATAATTTAAGTAAAACAGAGAATGAGGCACTATCTGAATTGAGAACCTTAGAGTCTATTGAAATAAGGCCAGCTGATAAAGGTGGCAGTATTGTGGTGTTGGACAAAGATCAGTATATGACACAAATGAGATTATTATTAGAGGAAGAGAACACATATCAGATAATAACCCGAATACAAGCTAAGGGAATAACAGATAGAATCTCTGTTATGTTGTTTGATCTTTAATTAATGGGATGATTACAGAAGATCTAGTTAAGTACTTTACTATTGAAAATCCAGTATTTCCAGCTATATATGGATTACCTAAAGTACATAAGAACTTGAGGACTCCACCTATGAGACCTATAGTCTCAAGCAAGGGGTGGGCTACAGAGCCCCTGTCTATCTATGTAGAAAAATATCTGCATCCTGTGCTAGAGACATGTAGTAGTGTGTTGAAAGACACTAGAATGTTTCTAGAGTTACTATATAACAAGACTAAAGACCTAACTGAAACATTTTATTTTGTTACACTAGATATAGTCTCTCTATTTACAGTCATACCCAATGCCTGGGGTGTTGAAAACATCAGAAGCCTGCTGCATTCTAAATATGTTTTTACCAATGAAAAGATCAGGTTGTTATGCTCTCTAATTGAGATTATCCTAGAAAATAACCTGTTTAGTTTTGGAGATGTGATGTACCTTCAAATGACTGGCGTGGCAATGGGCCAACAGCTATGCCAATCTTGTGTTGGTTCAATGGAAATGTGAATCATTCCTGGAGAAAGAGGAATTTAGGAACAACTTAATTTGGTATACTCATTTTGTTGATGACGTTTTTTCTATGGGAAGGTACGCAAAATTAACTTATTTCATTATTGAATATCTGCATGGCACTACCTCTTTCTTGAAATTTACCGTTAAATTTTCACAGGAAGAGATAGAATTCCTTGATGTTAAACTAAGGAAATCAGATATTCTAGGGATTCAGACAAGTATTCACAGGAAAGCCATGAGGAAAAATGCTTTGCTACATAAAGACAGCATGCATCTGAAATTTGTAGGTAAAAATGTAGGGAAAGGGCAAATCCTTAGGCTGATGAGACTACATAATGGTGAGTCACAGCTTAAGGCAGCATTAGATAAGCTTAAAGAAGAGTTTTTAGAGAGAGGGTATCCTGGTGATATGTATGATAAATATGTAGTTGAAATGAAGAGAGAAAGAAACACCAGAGGTAGACCCTTTTTTTTCTGAGGGAGCCAATAATACACCACAGGTGAACGGCAGTAATGATGGTAAACTTAGATCCCCCCTTACTTTTAGCAGTGACATTAGTATTTTTTATGAAGTATTTAAAAGAAATTGGAACATCTTGAAAACTATTAGAGATCGGGATGGTTTTATAGAAGATGCACCTAGTTTTGCTTTTAAAAATAAGAGGTCCCTTAAACGTCAACTGTGCTATGGCAACAAGAGTAATAGACTGAACAATTTATCTGAAAGAAAAGGCACTTATATGTGCAGGAACTATTCGGCATGCAGGTATATTCATTCATGTACCACATATGTCCACCCTGATCTGCACTTTGAATTACAAGCTAGGCAGTATGCTGACCGCAGAACAAAAAATATAGTGTATTTTGCTTTCTGCGTAATATGCAATGCTTACTATGTAGGAAAGACTAATTGTATGCTAAAGGAATGCATACAGGAGCACTACAGAGATATTTCCAATAAAAAGGAAACAAATGCTCTTTTAAGCATGTAGAAACTAAGGGCAGACAGCATTCCTTTAAATTTATTGTTCTAGAGATTCTGCAGGAAGGAATGAGGGGTGAGGACATAAAAAATAGGACTGAGCTTGCAGGTCAAAGATGGATACTCTGATTGAATGCACATACCTCTCCAGGGATTAATGAGGCAGTGTCCCTGAAACCCTTTCTAAAAGCTAGGACACTTAAACATTAATGAGTTATTATCAGACAAATGTATTTTTTGCTATACTTTTTACTACTTTTTAAATGAAGTCCTTATATGACGTTTTAGCATGCATAATTGAATAATTGATGTTTTTAATTACTGTTTTAATTGATTATTGAGTGTATAAAAGTAGGTGTATGAAAGGATTTTATTTGAGTCTGATGAAGTGGTTGAGAGGATCGTGAAAGCGCTTACTTTTTGTCTCTACAATTAAAGTGGATTTATATCAGCCTTGGTGACTGACTCAGCCTGTTTTTCTTTATATCTGAGTCTGCCAGTAGCAGGAGAACCACTAGTCCAGGCCCAATGGTTAAATGTCTTAAATGCAACCAGTGGGGACAAGTAGCATATAGATGTCCATGGAGGCAAGGTGGTGAACAAAAGGTGGGAGAGCCAGTAAGTGGGAATGACAAAATGCCAGCAGTAAGTTGTCTCGAGACAACAAGGGTACCAGACTACCACAAGAGGTTATATCCTATCTTAGTGGATAGGAAAGAGGCCACTGCTAAGAGAGACACAGCCTCTGAGCTAACCATAGTGAAGCCTGCAATGGTGGCAGAGGAGCACTACTTGCTTGGGCAGTTTATTCTAGTCAGAGCTTTACGAGGGACCCCATTCTAAATACCTTTGGCTAGGGTTCACCTCCACTGGGAGGGTGGAAAAGGAAGCCATCAAGTAGGTGTGCTTGAGGATATCTCTGCAGATGTCCTGATAGGGAATGATTTTGATAGTGCAGTACTGTGTGTACATGCAGTTACATGCAGTTAGGCTTGGAGACAAGCATGTGGGTCTGGTAGCCTGGAGGAGACCCAGACAGACCACACACTTGCAGCCAGGACTGGTGAGGTGGGTACTTCAGGGAGGGAGCTACCCTGTAGCAGTGAGACTGAAGGTGAGTCACAGCTGCTTGTCAGTACTAATGTTCCCTTGGACAGAGTGACTGCAAGGGCAGAGGTGAGTAGTAGTACCCAGGCTGACAGTGAGGCACCACTGTCAAAGAATACAAGTCTTCCTGTGGAAGGGGAGCTGGGAAGGGTTACTAAGAGAGAATTGAGACAGGCTCAGCTCTCAGACCCTGCATTACAAGGCCTGAGGGAGGTAGCTAGTGAGGCACTTAATTCTCAAGGGAAGGGGGACTCTGTATAGTGGGACAAAGGGTTACTGTATAGAGAGTGGACCCCTGAGGGAGGGCTAGAAGGTGAGAGAACACAGAAGTTGGTAGTGTCCAGAGCCTACAGTCTGGCACTTCTAGCCATAGCCCATGATATTCCCTTTGCAGGCCATATGGGCATAAAATGTATAAAGAGACATATTATGCAGAACTTTTGTTGGCCTGGGATTTCCAGAGATGTAACAGGGTACTGCAGGGCCTGTGAGTAGTGCCAGAAGGTAGGCAAGGCAGGAGACAAGGTGAAAGCTCCTTTGATGCCTTTGCCTGTGATTGAGGAGTCATTTCAGAGGGTAGCTATGGATATTGTGGGGCCTCTGAGTACCCCAAGTTCCACAGGGAAAAAGTATATCCTAGTGGTAGTAGATTATGCTACGAGATACCCTGAAGCGGTGGCTCTGTCCTCCATTGAGGCAGAAAAGGTGGCAAATGCTTTGTTAGAGAATTTCAGCAGGGTAGGTTTCCCAAAAGAAATACATACTGACAGAGGTGCCAATTTCATGTCAGACCTGCTGGCTTGTCTGTGGAAGTACTGTGGGGTGAAGCACCTAAAGACCACCCCGTACTATCTCCAGACTAATGGTCTTGTTGAGAAGTTAAGCTCTACACTCAAGTCCATGCTACGGGCATTTGCAGACCAGTTTAAGAGGGATTAAAACGGATATTTGCCCCATCTATTGTTTGCATACAGAGTGGTCCCCAGGAATCCACAGATTCTGCACTCTTTGAGTAGCTGTATGGGCATAGGGCGAGGAGACCTCCACCTTTGATTCCAGATGAGTGGTAGGGTTAGTGTGAGTCCCACAAGGAGTCTGTTGTGGCGTATGTCATAAACCTCAAGACAAGGCTCAGGAAACTCGTGGGTTTGGCCCAGGAGAGCCTGTCAGAAGCTCAACAGCAGGAAAAAGGTCTGGTATGACAGGATGCTCGAGCTAGAGAGTATGCTGTAGGGCAGCAGGTAATGGTTCTCATTCCTGTCAGACACAACAAGCTGCAAGCAGCTTGGGAGGGACCCTACAAAGTAGTGAGCAAGGTCAGTGATGTTAGCTACATGGTACAACTGCTAGGCAGGAGGTTGGGGCACAAATTGTACCATGGTAACATGATGAAAACATACCATGATAGGGAGGTCCTTGTGCTGAGTATTTGCAGTGGATGGCAGGAGGAGTCTGAGGGGGATCTGGTGACTGATATCCTCAGTGAAAGGGGTAGCAATGTCCCAGCAGCTATCCCCTACCCAGGTTCAAGAAATCTGAGCAGTGTTACAGGAGTTTGGGGGCATGTTCACTGGGAAACCAGGGTGCACCCACCTGGTGCAGCACCATGTGGATACAGGACCCTAAAGACCTATTAAGCAGGCCCCTTATAGGGTGCATGAGAACAGATGCTGAGGGAGGAGATAGAGGACATGTTGGAACTAGGGGTACTTCAGGAGTCCAGCAGTCCCTAGGCCTCCCCAGTGGTGCTGGTACCAAAGAAGGATGGCAGCACCAGGTTCTGTATGGACTACAGGAAATTAAATAGTCACACAGAGTCAGTTGTTTACCCAATGCCTAGGACAGATGAAGCCCTAGATCAGCTGGGTGAGGCTAAGTATCTTACCACTATTGATTTTACCAAGGGTTACTGGCAGGTACCCTTGACTCCCAGTACTAGAGAGTGGTCAGCCTTTGTGACTCCTTTTGGCTTGTATTAGTTCACAAAGATGCCCTTTGGAATGAAATATACTCCAGTGACTTTCCAGAGGCTGGTAGATCATATCCTAGCAGGAGGAGGAGGAGGAGATTTTGCCCTTGCTTACCAAGGTGATATTTCCATCTACAGTCATTCCTGGCGAGAGCACCTTCAGCATGTTGGGGAGGTGCTGGGCAGACTACAGAGGGCAGGGATGACCATTAAGCCCATCAAATGTCAGGTGGGTATGGCAGAGGTCTATTATCTGGGACATAGAGTGGGAAGTGGTAAGATCAGGCCAGAACCTGCCAAAGTGGAAGTCATTCAGGCATGGCCTGACCCTGTTACCAAAAAGTAGGTGAGGGCATTCTTAGGGACAGCAGGGTACTACAGAAAGTTTGTCCCCAATTATAGTACCATAACTGCTCCCCTCATAGACCTAAAAAGGAAAAACAGGCTAGATAAGGTAGTGTGGGTCACAGCATGTGAGCAGGCATTCCAGAAGCTTAAAGGAGCGTTGGGAGGACCCCCTGTATTAGCCAGTCCAGATTACAGGGAAAAATTTGTTGTGCAGGTGGATGCTTCAAGCCATGGGGTGGGGCTGTACTTAGCCAGGTTTCCTCATAGGGAGAAGAGGACCCAGTGGCATATCTCAGTCATAGATTCCAACCCAGGGAGGAATGCTATGCAGCTGTAGAAAAGGAATGCCTAGCCATAGTGTAAGTACTGCAGAAACTTCAGCCTTAATCTGTA
The DNA here is from genome assembly GCF_019279795.1 of Protopterus annectens. Taxonomy (NCBI): domain Eukaryota; kingdom Metazoa; phylum Chordata; order Ceratodontiformes; family Protopteridae; genus Protopterus; species Protopterus annectens. The sequence goes on along the minus strand of NC_056741.1, from coordinate 163,144,086 downwards.
TGGAACAAAGTTCACTGTAGTTACAGACCACAATCCCTTAACATGGCTACATCGAGCCAGCCAGCAAAATGCCAGGTTACTAAGGTGGAGCCTAGGGTTGCAAGCATATGATATGACACAGATGGGCTGTCAAGACCGGGAATGGGGTAAGGTATCCCCAGATAGTCAACCCTCTCAAGCAATGTTTCTCAAGGGTCACTTGAAAAACTAGCTTGAGTTTTCGGTGTGGGGGGGGGGTGACACATGGGAAATACTGCCAGCCCAGCTATCTGGAATTTTGTAAATAATTCTATGTCATTTGTGAATATTGATATGATTTATACAGAAGTGTGTGTTAAACAGGGTTTTACAGTACTGAGCCTCAAGGATGTGTCCACAGTGTACCCTACTGGAAAAGAACAGAAATGTATATAAACTATATACCTGTGCAAATGTATGTTTTAATAGTAGAAACTGGAACATACATAGTTAACTTGCAAAACTTCAAGATAAGTTGAAATAAAATTGTTTTATGATTGTGTTATAAAAGTTAGTTACAATGTAGTAAGGAGACAGGATGTCTAGAACTAGGATGCCTTCTGCATTGTTTTTTAAGTGTTTTATTGTTTTGTGTCTTCTAGCAATTGCAAGCATCTGAAGGGTATGTATTTTTCAGACAGAGATGTTAAATGTTGGACACTGGGGGGTTTAGCCTGAGAACTTATACCAGGTGATAAAAAGTGAGGTCATCCAAGCTAACCCAGCAGTCATATTTTATATTAATTTAAGAACTCTCTCAATGACTGTGCATTTTGTACTTTGCCTTGGTCCTAGCCAGAACATCCACATACCATCACCATTTGTACCTGCCTTGCTGTAAGTAGGATTTAGGGCATAGTATCTCTTTTAGATATAGATAGGAATATAGTAAAGATTAGTTTAGTTGTTTTCTGTATTTATTTGAGACTGTTCTGCAATGTTGTTTTAAAATATTTCCTGTGATTTTGAACTCTGAAGTTATTGTGTTGATTTTACTGAGTATTGTCTTGTTCTTTTATTATTTATTATTAAATATATTTAAACCAATCTTTGTGGCTGATATTTGTGAGACATATTTGAGCTTTTAGAGTACTTGTATACCTATTTGGTGACACTGTACAGGACACTCCAATAGCCTGCTTGGTCAGACTACCATTTGGATTAATAGTAACATTACACAGTAGGATTGAACACCCTTTGTAAGGGACTTATAGTAGCTGATAAGAGTGGCTGGTGGCAGCTGAAACTACCTTATAGTCTGGGCAAAAGGGGGCAGAGCTAGTAAACCTGTTCCAGGTGTGTGTGTGTGTGTGTGTGTGTGTGTGTGTGTGTGTGTGTGTGTGTGTGTGTGTGTGTGTATCAATCAAATCTCAAAGTGTGTATGAGTCAGCTACTTAGACAGGGACACAAAACACTGGATGGATAGAGAGGGTGCTGGAGGTCTTAGCTTGGCCACTTGGCTGAGATCTCAACCCTATAGTTGTGCAGTGGGGAGTCTTACTGGGGATATATATAGAGAGAGAGGGAGAACATGTTTGTGTGTGAGTCTGTAATACATTTGAAAATACAGTATTCTAATATTTGCCTGTAGATTAGCTTTTCCAGCATTTTGAATATAGGACAGGAGTTTACAGTTGTCTAATAGTCAGTGATTGTAGAGGTAGTAGCTACATTGGGAAGGGCAGCATTAATGAGCATTGAAAACTCAGTTAAATCGATTTTGTAGTGATGGACAGATTGAATAAATGCTTCAGTGGGTGTCTTAAAGTGGTACCACCTGCACTTAGCAATTTGCAGTGAACAGTTGAAAATCTGGATTGTAATGGTAGTCTGTGTTATCTAATAGTTTTTGAATCTCTGTTTTGAAAAAGATTTTAAAATTGAGGTAAGGTAGAAAGTGTATTCATATATAGGGGTTTGTTGGGTAGGGGATGGCTGAATGTTGTTAGAAAATTTTATTAACAGGGAAAAGGCAAAGATATGTGGTCTTTATGTATTTTTTTATGTTTGTTGACCAGGTAGTGGACTGATCCACAGGGGATCTATTTCAGACATTATTCAGAAGCTACTATTTAACAAATGAAGCATACAGTAGTGTAACATGATGCAAGATAATTTTACAAGGTAGCCTCATATCAGAGGTGCATGAACATGCAGGTAAGGTAATAACTATCCAGTAGAAAATAGTATTAAAGAAATAGTAGGTTCATTAATAAGTAGTTATGTATGAGCATTACTCAGTTTCAAGGCTAAAGTCAATTCCCGTAATGCTGTAAATAGGACTGAATATGAGGGGAAGGGGAGAGAAAATAAATAAAAATTAAAAGCAGAAAGAAATTAGGATGGAGGGAGGGGTAGTGTAAGAAATGAAATTTAACATCAGCATATGAGGTTATTGCAGTGAAGAAGAATGTGTGACACTAATATTTTTTATGATGGCCTATCCACTGGAGGTAAGTCTCAGAAATACTTTATTGGTACTTATATTTCTAATGGCCTACCAGAAGCTGTTTGATTCTTTGAGTACATTAGCTTGCAAAGAGCAGAGATAGGTCACTTTAGCGTTATTGGTATTTATTCTGCTGCCTTTCTTTGGAAATGTACTTGTTTACTTTAATGATTAATGGCCCCTTTTCCATTTTAGCCTTGCTTTGCCTCTTTTTAATTTGTGTTTTGAAATCACTTTTAACCATGATGTTTTTAACTGAGATTCACTGTTTTGTAGATGAACTAGCTTATCTTGGATGGGTATTAGTATATTAAAGAAGGCTGAGAGTACAGTTGATGGATTATGCCTATTATATACTTGCTCCAAGTTTATTAGTTGCATATTCTTTTATAAATTCTTTATTTCCCATAAAGATTCACTGGCTTTGTAAATAGTACAGACTGGTATCAGTCTGTATGGTAGTCTTCCCATTTTAAATTTCAAGGTAGTAAGAATTAGACAGTCATTACTCATGGTCAATGGGAGAAATGCTTTGCTTTATCCTTTTCTTACCTCTGTTTTCTGACCATGGAGCATTCTCAATGGCACAGAGGCCCATTCATTCCCTGGCAGTGAAGATCATCTACAGGTACATCAGGGTGGGTGCCTGTATGGGGGGGGGGGTCTTCATCCAGGCAGACATGGGGTATTTGTGCTCTCTTCAGCATCCTGGTAATGAGATAATTTGTGCAATAAGGCCAAAACCACTCATCTGGTGGTGATGTATACACCTGTGTGATGTGTGATGATCCCACCACTGCCAGCCAATATGTGATGCTTGATGGTCCCACCACTGCCAACCAATATGTGATGTCCCCACACTAGGTCAGTAATCAAGGTACCTGAATCCTCACCACTGACACTGGAGGGGGCCATGCACTTGGAATACAAACGGATATACTCAGTTTTTCCAGATGCAGACCTCTCTGCATCAAGCACAATTTCCCTTAAATGCATGCAAGGAACACACTCAGCCTGGGGCCTGGATTTCTCTATATTTGCCTCCCTCCAGGTCCCCAATAAGACTCCCACTGGTACAGCTGTAGAGATAGGTCCTCAGCTGAGTGTCCAAACCAAGTCCTCCAACATCCTCTCTGTAAACCCAGTGATTCGTGTCCCTACCCTAAGTAGCTGACACACACACACACACACACACACACACACACACACACACACACACACACACACACATGCACACACTGTAAGATTTGATTCTTCACAAACACACACACCTGGGAAAGGCTGGCACAGATTTACCTGCTGTGTCCCCTTCTGCCCAGAGTATAAGGTAGTTACCATCGCCACCAGACACTCAATAGTCAGCTACTCTATGTACTATTGATACTAATACAAATGGCAGTAGTTTACTAAGACAGCTAGGCATTCTGGAGTGGCCCACCCAGTGTTACCAAATAAATATAAGCACTCTCAAAGGTTAAATACTTTCTACAAGGACCAGCCACAATAAAGTTTAAATATATTTAATAATAAAAAAACAAGAAAATACTAAATATATGTTTACAGTAAACAACAGAGTTCAAATCACAGGAGATATTAAAAACAACAGTGGTGGACAGGCTCAGACAAATAAAGAAAAACAATATCTAAACTAAGCTTCACTGTAGTCCTGACTGAATCTAGGAGAATTACTATTCCCTAATAACTTACTTGATAGAGCAAGGCACAATGAAATACATGAGCAGTCTTTCTAGTCAGGATCCCCAAAACAGAATACTCCTTTAGATTATTCCCTATAAAATATAATATCCAAGATAGCTTGCAGAATGACCTAATCTGGTCACCTGACTCTAGGTTCTCACAATAACCTCCTTTGAAGCTGAGACAGGAATTTAGAATAGATGGCTACAATACACATTTTAAATGTTTATGGCTATGCCTGGGGCTTATCCGCTTTTTACTGAGCTAATGAACAAAAGCTTTTTCCAGACCCACTGTCTCCAGTCCTATTCAGCACTGTGGGTTGCTGTTTTAATGGTTTAACACATCATTTACATTTTCTTTATTTTTCTTAAAGTAAGCTAGTTGGTTAACCTTTGCTGTCCCAGTGTCCTCTATTAAAACATATACATTTAATTCAGTTATAATAATACATGTAATTTTTTTCATTCCAGCAGGGTGCAATGTGGATACATTTTAACACAAACAAACCTTGCAAATACATTTTCAGCACAAACATCTGTAAAAATCAATTTGATATACAAATGACATACAATTATTTACAAAATTCCAGCTATCTGTGTTGGCGCAAATCATACATCCACTGCCCTACTTTGCCTGGCATGGCTGGCAGTACCACCTATCATCACACTCTGCATCAACAAAGGGGCTCTCACTCTGTCCCCATGTCCGTACATGTGGGCTTCTTCACTCATGGAAATAGAAGCTGCATTCACCACCTTGGGCAGCCACTGTGTACACCCCTACATACACCAGCTCTTGTCTCTGCATCTGAGACTTTCATTCCTCAACACCAGAGCAGCAGGCATAGTTGGCTAGGAGCTACCTACCAGTTCCTAGGATAGTTACCATCCATCCTCTCTACCAGCACTGTCTGCATCCTGTGCCTCTGATGAAACCAAGATTGTCTGACAGTAGTCAGGGATTTATCCCTTTATGTCACTGATCTAGCTTTAAGTGTAAAGCTTTGTATGGTTGATAATTTATTAGGTAGTTAGCAATCACTACATGTAGGATTGGACTTTTGCCTGTCATAGGAATGAATATGGACCCTTTCTCACAAGCTTGATCAAGTTGGTTTCTGCTTGATCCCTGTTTAGTTGCTGTGCTATCTGTCTCTTCCAGTTAATATTTCAGTGTCTAACTGTTATCAGTCTTCATCATTTGGCTTTGGATGGTATAGTGTTCAGAGTCCCCTGTATTGTTTGTAGATGGTAGGGCTGTAATATATATTGTGAGCATGAATAGTTTTGCATTAAAACTGTGTCCCTTCTGCTATCATCCAGATCAGAATACTATTACAGATGACATTTTACTGGATATTACTTTGGAGAAGTGGTTGGCTTCTTTATAGATTAATGTTATTACATCTCCCCACTCTGTTACCTGCTTAAATGACCATGAAGGTGTGATACCTCTCAGTAATAAACAGATACATCTAGCTATCTGTATTTAGACAGAATTTAGTGAAATATATTACTATGGCTTTATAATTGGATAGCTACACTTGCAGTTGTGTCCATTTGTTTTCTGGCTTACTATGTTAATGCATGGTAGCAGTAGGCCATTGATTTTTGCTGTTGACTTATAATGATTTATGGGGGAAAGTGGGATATTAGTTATTGTTTGTACTGTGTGAAGTAGAGAATGGACCTGGATTTAATTATATGCCTCCTACAGTACTTATAGTATCACTAGGACTATGCAAATAAGGATATCATTATGAGTACATTTTAAAATTTAAACCAGCCATTATTTTGGCTGCCACTTTACAATAGATCAGTCTGTTTATGGTTGGAATGTAGGTTAACTCTGCCCTCTGCAATATATGTATTTTGATGTATGTATCCATTAGGATTTGTCTTACTGGCTTTATTTTGTTAGTTTGTTTTGGATACAGGGAATGTGTAAACCACAGGGCCATATTAAGCTCATTTGGTATATGGATTGATAACAGTATTTGACAAAACAGATCACACATACTGCTAATGGAGAGAGATGGGAGAAGTACAATACTTAAAATTGATGAGGCAGAGAAAAGTATTGGAGTGGGAAGAAAGGAAAGTAGAATAGAAATAAGAGATGTGGAAAATATAAGTACTGGGATAGAGGGAAAGGGAATTTGTGAAATGTAAGCATATAGAAATGGAGGAGAAGGGAATTATTGAACACTGTAGTTTGGTAGTTCATTTAGTTAGTACTGTTGACTTACTCAGGTAGATGTTTATCTGACTGGTAGTGAGGATGGTCAGCAAGCGTCTGAATGTGTGGCCTAAGCTATAAATGAAATTATTTGATTGGTTCTGAGGAGGATTAGCAATTTGTTGAATGAGATGCATATGGCTAGAAGCTATAAAGGAAATTATGGTGTGTGGGAAATGGGGTAGGTTAGGGTAGTAAAGCATGGTCAAATACTGTAAGGATATACAGAGTGAGGTTATTCCACACAATTGCCATAACTGATCCCAAAATACAGTCTATGGTGCCTGAAAGTTAGTACAAGAAGAGGACTGATACCACAGTGCCATAGTCTACAAAGTAGTTCAGTTCTGGTAAATAGGAGCACAATGCATTTCAAGCAAAAATATTGGCATGTTTTGGTGCTTTACTTTTATGCACAAGTTGTTTTAGACCAAATAATTGTTTAGCTGGTGTGCCCCTGCCATATCACTGTATTTGATATTTTAATATTTAGAGATGAATGCCTGAGCTGCAACAGCAGAACTACCCTGTCCTTTGTTGGTGAGGAATGAATGTGTGGATCTTTGTATGATGCCTTGACCTTCCTGTTTAATGGAATGTCCAGGGAGAGGGGTTCATAGTTTTATAAGTAAGTTCTAGGCAATAAGTCTGCAGACCATTAGAGGTCTAGCCAATAACCCATATTCAAAAGTTTCCTGCTGCCTCAAGGAGGGCAACATAAAATAGACCAGGGAATACTATGGAGGCTGCCCATCCAATTTCCTAGGTTTATGTTGAAGGTGGCAAGGATGCTACTCTGCTTGACATGAAGTGAAAGTTTTCTTTCAAACGTCGAGGATACATTGAGGTATGAATCTATCAGACCAACATGTCTTCTTTATCTTTTGATGAAGGTTTAGTTCCTTTAACTGGGTATTTGAGGAACCATTTGTTCTGTGAAGGAACAGGAGGTCAAAGATGGCTGGATCTTTCATGGCTCTAAAGGCTTGATACAGATCTCTGTGGAGGAGTCTATAAGATACTGAGAACAGATAGAGGGCTGCCATTCTGAAATGATAACTAAAAAATTTGAATTCACTAATCTTTTTTTTAAGTATTAATATCTGATATCTCTAAAGTTGTTTATAAAAATATGTTTAGACAAGTAAATGCCAAAAGGGGAATTATATTATATAATGGGTCTGATGAAATATGAGTAAAGGGGAACTGAGACTTTTTTTATCTATAGTAGATGCCTTTTTAACTTTGATGAGACAGATAGCTGGCTTTTCAAATTATTACAGAGATATGATGGGGGAATGATAAGGAATTATATGAATTAACAAGAGTGCTTAGGTAACCTCACAGCAGTGTTGGAGTAGAGGGGTGTGTCACCTACAGGGTAAGTGAAGTTCTTTTTACCAAAATGAATTGTGTTCCATTTTTTACATTTAATTTGAGACCATTGCCTGTGAACTGTTTGTTGGCATGGTCCAATCTATGCTATAGCAATTGTGTGTCAGTGGAAGATTGAATAACAACACCCAGTTAACAGTTATCTGCAAACTTAGATAAACATATACCTACAGTATTGGCTTGAAGGCTTGAGAAATAGATGCCAAATAGGAGGTTGCCCAACACTGAGCCCTGTGGTACATCATTGGTAACTTTTTTACTTTTAGATGGGTCATGTGTAACTTTGACTGCATGAGTCATGTCAGACGACCAGTTAGATATCCACTACATAGCATAAGGATTTATATTTAGATTTACAAGTCTGTTGATAATTCCTGCATGGATAATCCTGTCAAAGGTCTTATCCAGGTCAAAATACACTGTATGTACTACATATCTACTATCTACTGTTTCCTTAACTTTTTCAAAGAAATTAATGAAATTAAACAGGCAGGACCTTTCTTTGACAAAGCTGAATTTATGAGGCTACAGGGTTAAGGGATTTTCAGTGTCCTAGATATGGGTTTGCTAACAGAGACTTAATGTGAATAAAGTGTTTATTTTCATTTGGTAACTGGGGTAAAACACTGATTACAACTAACCATTTTTAGTCTCAGTCCAGGAGAATATACAACAGACAGAATATAAAGTTGACATTTCCAAATGGATGCATGCATGCATAGTGATGAATAGTTAAGAATGATTTTTAAGTAAGATACAGGCATAATAAACATATTAAAAATATTGTAACTAAAAAAAAAAAACTGTCAACGTTTAAAATAGAAGTCAAGTGACATAACTGGCCCAAAAACAAAAGGTATGCAGTAACTCTTCAATATATGCAATAAATACAATTACGTAAACAGGGGTGGAGAGAGAGAGAAGGTAGAAGGGAAGGCAAAGTTAGGCTAGTGCGATAGGAAGGTCAAGAAGATGAGAATGGAGATGGGTGGGGAGTGGACTTCATGAATAAAACAAGTTATAATATGAAGAAAATGAGAGTCTAGAGAGAGGGGAATGGATTTACACTGTGAAATCCACAGTCGTGGGAGCCCCCAACTGACTTGCTGCTTTGGATAACATAATGATACCAGCCAGCCATGGGGAAGGGAACATGTGGGTGCCATTGTGAAGCTACTGACAATGTCAGGCTAATTCAGGCATTCAGTTAAATTCTGCTTCTTTTTTTCTTTTTTTTTTTTTTGCAAACAGAAGAAAATGAAGCCAATGTCACTGTAAAGCTGTAATCTTTCAGGTCCACTTCATGCAAAAAGGATGAGGATTTCTTGCCATCCATTTATGTATGTCTGTTTTTTTTTTTTTTTTTTTGTTTTGAATTGCTTAACGGGCCACAAGAGGAAATAAAGTGGACAAAATTCTAATATTAGGCTGGTATTATTGACTGACTGTATTCCTCAATGATTTACCAAAAAATCAAGTGTTATGAGGAGGAGGATGAAAATATGAAGTGCTCTAGATTTATATATTTTAATGACTAGTTTACAGACTGCACTCTGAGTTTGTTCTGTTCTTACTTTATGGATTTTTTTTTTACGTTGTTGGTTGGCAGGCTGCTATTGGATGGAGTGCTAGTTAGGGAAACATTGTTTCCTTCTGTTTTGTCTGTCTTCTTTGGAGTGTTTTCTTTTCCACTGTGGAGTATCATGAGTGTTTCCTCTGTGTGGATCATTCTGAGGGGATAACAAGAGTATCCATTTTCAACCAAAGCACAAGAATGGCACATGTGCTGACTGGTGCTGTAAATATTTTAAAGGCCAACAGGCTTAACCCCTTTTTCCTCCCATTTACATTATATATGCAACACTGTTTCACAGCTGTGATGCCATACTGTTTTGTCCTAATGTGACTTAATTTCTAACTAAAGGCAGACATTGTTTCACTTAGCTCAAGGTTATCAGTACTTTCTGATGGAGATACAGTTGGTAGGAACCAACCTCTGTGGCTCAGTGTTCTTTACTGTGCGATGAAAAATTTTTTACTAAATGTGTAATGGAATTTACTAAATACCTATTTAAAATCTGTATTCATGCCATGGACATCACCTACAAATGATAGTGACATTTTTCTTTACATCACTTAGTAGCCAGTCTATTAACATTATTTCTGACCAAGTGAGTTTATAAAAACTCTTCTATGCATGTCTGCAATAGTGTAATTTACATTGTTGTACCAATTATTAAAATATACACATTCTCATGCATTCAGTGTATTACTCTATAACCAGATGAATGCCTGCGTGTATGAATAATTTATTTTTTCCCGTTGCTGGGACTGGACATTCCACAAAGTTATTTTTTAGAGGGGGTACACTTTTTAGTATGCAGTTTGGCTATGAAACCACTTATTTTCCCTGCTCCTTTGAAGTGGTGATATTTAAAGGATCCATTGAACAATAAAATAGCCTGATGGGTACCATGAAAAACAAGTGTACAGTAGCATAGCCAGCCACTGATAGCTGTGCCAAAGGGGACACTTGGGCAAATTTTGATTGGCATGACCAGCAGAGAAAATGGTATTATGGTTTTATTTTATGTACTTTTTTCTGATAGCATTTCTTTCAAAGTTGAGAAGATTTATTAAGTATAAACAATGACAGATATGATTAATGTATTCAAAACATATATACTTACCCAAGATTCACCCCACTCGTGCAGGTTTGTCAGGCACTTTAAAATCTTACAAGTTAAAAAGTCTTGATTTTTGGGAGCCTGGTCAAAAATATTTGCTTATCTTTAGCCTGTGGTCTGAAAAATGTAGTATATGAGTGTGACTCCCCTGTATTGTACTGTGCAATGTTATTTATTATCATCCAACAGCAAAACTTAAAACAAGAGAATTAATGCCTTCAAATAGTATGGAAAATGTAATTGAATCTGCAAAACTTTTACCTTTCATGCAAATATTTAAGACCCCATCTGACATCATATGGCTTTGTGCAATGCTGAACCACGTTTGAATTGTAGTACAGTGAACTGCATATACTTCACTGATGTTTCAGTTTTGTGTGTGTGTGTGTGTGTGTGTGTGTGTGTGTGTGTGTGTGTGTGTGTGTGTGTGTGAGTGTGTGTCTATGTGTGTGTGTGTGTGTGTGAATATTTCCTGATTCCTTATTTTTCTTCTCCAGGAGAAACTTGGAATCCTATTATCATGGTTGGGTAGTACTGTTATGAGATATTAACACACAAGTTAAAAGAAAACATAGACACACACTCATAAAGTGACATTCTTGTCCTGGTTGTCAGCTGAAAGACATTGGGCCAGATTTTGTTTTATTTTTGCAAAATAATACATTTTTCTTCCTTCTAAAACTAAAAATGTTGACACTCTGATCAGTGGTTCAATTATTCATTAGCACATTTGGAAATAGGGGAAGAGGTTCAGAGATAATGTGTGAAATGAAGAAACTGTGTTACACTACAAACAAGCATACATTTGTGACTCTACAGTTTCTTAAGTCTAATGTGTTTGAAATTGAAAGTAACCCCAATTAACTGTCTGGTGTTGAACTACTCCATAATAAATCTCCATTGTTGTGTTTTCTGTGTGTGTGTGTGTGTGTGTGTGTGTGTGTGTGTGTGTGTGTGTGTGTGTGTGTGTGTGTGTGTGTGTGGACTGGTAGTGATTTGATTTTTGTGGGCTGTTCTCCATGACTGTGCTATGTAGATTTAGTAAGTATAGGAAAGCAGTGTATGAGTGTAAAGCCCCCCACCTTGGAGTTATGGGGATGTGCCTCCATACTAAAAATATTTTGTGTTAAATTGTTGAGTTGAGCTTTCAATCAGCATGTATCATCTGTATGAAGATTTAGTAATATAAACTCAATGAGTCACAGAGGAAATGTATAAACTTCATTCAAATGTAAAGTACCGCCAGTGATAAGCAAGTTACAGATAAATGGAATATGTCACTCAACCATAAAACATAAGGATGACTTTAACAAAATAAACATGAAATAGCAGACTGTGTTGGCAAGAAACACTGCCATTTAGGAATGTCTCTGAGCAAACAAAGCTAAGCAAATTATATGAACCACCGCTACACACAAAACTTCAAAGAACTAATGATCAACTAATGACACTACTTTTGTTTCCTTTCTTTTTGAAACTATTCTGATCTACTGTGACACGTTAATAAAACTACAGACACTATAAACATATTTACACTAAAACTTTAAACACAAGATGCCATTTTATAAAGTGCATTAATGTTAAATATAGCTGCAAAAGGACATTATGCCTTTGACCTTGTGCCTTAGCACGCAACCACTAATACTCTTAATACTTACCCAGCATGCAAAAGTTGCTTTGTATAATATGTGCTTATAACTTTAAATACTCAGTATGCTAAAATACCATTTCATTCTGTATTGTGCTGCTTTATGTTAGTAAGCACTCTGTGGTTATCCCTATGCCCAAAGCCACACTACGCACTTTCAATATCATCAACTGTTTCTCGTGCATAAATTCTCTTTCTGCCCAAAATGATATCTCATAAGTATTTCCTTATGAAGTTAATGCTTTATTTTATGAGAATTGCTAGTATTGGATTTAGATAAATCCATTTTAATCCAAAAAGATCTGTTCACTGTCTTTGATATATCATTAATAGTTAGCTTATTTTATGGAAAATACCACTTATATTTCTTTTTTTATAAATAATTTATATGCATAAATCATGCACTATAAGCAATTTCTCATGTAACAGGCTTTTATGAAAAAAATTCACTGTATATGATATGGAATGATCATTCATGTGCATAAATTATGCAACACCACTTGTCCTGTGTATATTTTCATAACGAGTCCTTTTTGCAGAAATTACTTGTGCTGTTGTTAGATAGGTGAGTCCCCTATAACTCAAAGCCCGACTTCCCACATGGATTCCATCTGAGGTAATTCCAAATATATATATATATATATATATATATATATATATATATATATATATATATATATATATATATTGCAGGAGCAAGCCCCATGCATCTCCCCATGTATGGGAATTTATGTTCACACACCCTTATTTATATATACAAACTTCATTTTCACACAGACCGTGAGGACAAGAGAAAACATCATTTAAGAGTGACAAATTATATACTCTACAGTGATCCTTGTGCCACAGCAAACATATTTTGGGAGTTGACATTTTGGGGAGATTGCCTTGGTTACTGTTTTTCTGAGGGATCTACATTTGAACAAATGTAGTTCTCCCATCTTAAAGTATTTGGGCATTAAAAAAAGTCTATATAACTTTTTTCCTGGTTACTGACTGGCTTTCTTAACATAGGCTCATAGATTAGTACTAGGCTAATTGCCTTTGTGGGCCATTTTAAGCCTAGCCAGTTACCTCATGCAAGAGTCAAACCCTGCACTTTGTGTCTGTAAGGTGAACACCTTAACCATTACACCAACCTCCCACCTCTAGGCATGTAAAGGTTTTAAGTCAATGTTTGCACAGTACTCAGGCAATAGTCCATTTTCAAGTCAGCACAGGGATTTCATTTCATATTCTTTACTATTTTTATGTTTTATTTTCTGCACCCTGTCACTAAAATGTCAAGATATACAGCCCTGACAAGCTGTTACAATTGCAAGCTATACTCGCCACCATTTTATGAATTGATGGTAAACTGCATCCATACTTTAAATAACATAAATATAAACAAGAAGGCAGAATGAGGGGCAAATCCCATTTTACTTGTTTTGTATATTTTGCAAAAATGTGCTCCCAGCTAGACTTGGAGAGAGTTGTAGGCATGTGTTGATGCAATCATAGCTCACCTGCAGCGGTGATCATTTTATGGATTTGCCATTGTGCTTGTGCCTAGTACAGATGTTCATTAGTGCTAAAATGTATGTGCATTGCAAGCATGCACACTAGGCCATGCTGTATCACAGATGAGTGATGACAGCAGGGTCAGTAGACTTCTTCTTCTCCTCCTCCCCTTCCTACATACCCAGTGCCAGTTGCAGGTTATTAATAAATCCACTGAGTACCTAGTGAAGAAGCAGGTCATGCCAGGAATCAACTGCATACGTCTTAGAATCTTAGCACAATAAATCTAAACAAAGCCTAAAATGATGGGGGTCAAAAGCCTTAATACAGAGATAGATTTTAAATATTGCTTTTCTAAACTTAAATAGTTGATAGAATGACAGGATTTGGGTCAGCTTGCATTTTCTGAAGGATATAAAGTCTGAAACTCAAATATGTGTCATTATTTAGTGAAATCAATCCTCTGCAACTTGCCAGAAAACCACAAATATTTTGAGGAATACACCAAAAATATGACAAAAAGATCTGGTCATTCTGTGAAAATCTGGACAGTTGAGAGGTATCTAAACATGTTGTCAGCCTAACTTCATAGCTTCTTTGGCAGAGGGTATGGGCATAAAGTCTGGAGCAGGTACAAAGTGGTGTTATTTAGATGTGTTTCACCTAGATTGTTATGCATGGGGGTGAGATGTAAACTTCCTTTGAATCAATGCCTCTCTCTTTCCATTGGGTGAATTTCTCTACATAATCAAGAGAAGTTTTTAAGAAGATGGAACCAGCATACCATTTGCACAATCTCTTGCATGGAACACATCTATGCACTTATTCATGTGAAGTATTGTTGAATTATTCCTGGCAGCACATATTGAGGATCCACATAAGCCATCATGGATTATAACCACTGCAGTGTTACAGTAACTTTATAGCTATTTTTTGGTATTTACTGCCTAAGAATTCAATACACTTCCCCAGTAGACATACTGATCTGTTGTTTCAAATGTGTGACTGTGAAGATTGGAGGAAGATGGGTGAAGGCTGCCAGCCTAGTCAAATAGAATTTGATACATAATTCTATCAATTGTATAAATAAATGTAAAATACAGGCTTGTGTTTTTAAATGAAAGAAAACACTGTAAAATGTGAACTTCAAGATTGTTGCAACATTGCCATCTGCTGTAAGGAAAATCAAGCCAAGCATTTCAAATGTGTCTTTTGAAGCTGAAAAGATCTTATGAATCACTTTGATGTTTACAAGTGGGCTCCAGTGAGTCTGGATGAAGGTTTCAGGCCCATTGTTTTAAGGTTAAAGTTAAGGGCCAGAATATACATGTGGAAGGTGCTTTATTGCTCTGGTTTTTGCTAGAGTGTATATGTGAAATGCCTTTTATTTTTGTAGTCTCCTGAGTAGGTGTTAGCTTGCTAAATAATGCAGTTTGTGGCCTGGGAACTCCAGACTAAGTGACAAAATGATGTAATTTGGGAGGGCCTTAGAGAGCTGTTGGTTAGTGTTTAAAAACTATTGTTGAGTGAGAGACTAGGAAGCATTATGATCTTGGACATCTAACCCAGCACTACTTATGCTTTATGTATGTAAGTAGGATTATAGCACTGTGTTTTCTCTTAAGATTAGCTAAATATTAGAAAGTTAGATTAAGTGTTTTTCTTTGACATCAGACCTGTCCTACTGTATTATTTTAAGTTTCTGTGTGATCTCTGTACTCTTAGATATCTCTGTGGTGTAGTAGTATTGTCTTGTGTTTTAATTATTTATTATTAAATATTTTAAAACCTTTACCTGTGACTGGTTTATGTAGAGATACTTTAACCTCTAAAGTACACTACATATTTACAGATTTTACTGTCTAAGTCACCTCAAATTAAGCCTTAACTGTTTAGTCATACTACCATTGGATTATAATATTGCACAGTAATAATTGGACACTCTTTTAAGGGCCTTTTAGTAGCTGATAATTATTAGCTGGGTAGTGGCAGGAATTACTACCGTATGGTCTGGGTAAAAGGGGCACAGCTGGAGAACCTGTGCCAGCCTTTTCCCAGGAGGGTCTGTGTGGTTATAGAACCTCTTCTCAAAGTTTGTGAGTGTTGTGTCAGCTACTTGGGCAGGGACACGAAGCACTGATTGGACAGAGAGGGTACTGGAGGTTTTAGCTTGCCCAGCTAGGCTGAGACCTGGACCCTATAGCTATGCCAGTGGGGAGTCTTACTGGGGACCTGGAGAGCAAGGGAGCAACAAGCCCCAGACTGACTGTGATCTCTGTGTGCACTTAAGGGAAATTGTACTTTACTGTGTGTATTAGTTATCCTTTCCTCTTCGAGGAGTCACCCTCTCTGGTGTCAGTGGTGAGGATTGAGGCTCCTTGATTGCTGGGCCAGGGCACGGGCATCACAATGACATACACAGGTATCAACACTCATAGAAAATATTAATTGCTAAATTGTGAATGCAAGTACAAAAATAATTCTCCTACTTCACTAATACAATGCCTGGGCATTTCTTGGAACAGTCATACCAAAATTCAGTAAAGATTTTTTGAACACACAAAGGCATTCTACTGAAAAAAAAACAGCAACCTTTATAATTGCTCCAAAACACAATGCTCTAATTCAATAACAGAATGTACTGTTCACATAAAAACATGTCCCACTGATTGTGTCCCACTGATTTTAAACAGAAGTGATGTTTCTGGACTTATCAGGATGCTCTGCATATGACACTTGCCTCTGTTTCCAGGAAAGAACAGCCTGATATCCTTGGAATTCAGATTACTCCAATGACTGACTTATACCTCATCTAACAAAGTGCCATCTGCCACTGCATTGCAATATAGTTAGCCATTTAACTGCCATCTTGTTAACTTTTCTGTAAAGAGGGTCAGCAAATAGGTAAAGCAGAGCAATGCAAAACAGATAAGACATGCAACTTCCAAGTACCGTGCCTTTGGAGTAAGCAATGACCATACCACTTTTACGGGGTGGGGGACACATTATAAGGTCACTGTTGCTCACATTAGTAACATTCTTCCCAGCATGGCATCCTGTAATGTCTGCTTGACAAACAGTGTGATATTTGAGTACAGAAGGGTGTTGGATGAATGTGTACCTTTTGTCTGTCCTAAGTATTCTTGATAATGTGACTCTAACACAATCATAATAAATGGATTTGTGTTGGATGGAGGAGGGTTACTGTACTTGGTGTTTGAGGAGGTTTTACCGTTGTTCTGTGTAAAGATATGAACTGCAGTGTATGGATAAAGCACTGATTTTTTTTTTGATATTTACAGCTGCAGATTGTACTTCCAGTCTCCAACTCTGCCAGGCAGTTTTATTTCCTGTCATTAGCACCAGAAATAAAAACTGTCACGCTAACTTCTGAAAGAATGGCATGCTTTTCAGTTATTACAGGCATCAAGTTAGTTAGAATTATGACTAACCTCAGTATCCAGAATGTTCTAAGTGCATTATTGCCCTTTAGGGTCTTGTTTTCATGTGATCATTGCATGCCTAAATGCCAAAGCACAGGGGGTGCATGAAGGTTCACCCCAGCACTATCCATTCTACATGCATTTCACTCATTCTACTTTACCACTGCATTCAGTGTAGTGAATCCCATTACCTGACAGAAGTATGATGTGCTCTGGGATGATATGACTTCACAACAGGTTATTTTTGGTGAACTGTGCAAAGATCAACCTTCCACACTAGGATATGGTAGGGGTTCCACTCACTGTGAACATTTCCAAACAAACATGGGTTTGTCATACTCATTTTGTGAATTATTGTTTTTCTGAACTGTGTTTTGTTCACATGTAGTGGGTCTGTAGAAATTAAAGGAAGTGAAAGGGTACTGGTATTTGTTCTTTAGTTTAAGGGTGTTTACCAAAAAATACACATGGTGACAGGGTAACAACCCTTTCCATTACCACAGTGCTGGGAGACCCCAATAAAAAGTCCAACTTTTGTATGCCAGAGCCCATTAACACTGCATAAACTTGTAGCAGACACCCTGATAAAGTAAGGAACCATATTTACGATTTTTTCATTTACTGTATACCAAATTCTATATGAAAGTGCTTCTTTCACAGTTGAATTTAAAAACTTATATCAGAAGGCACCTTTATCTGTCTGCCTTTGGTATATTTGGATAAAAAATTACCAGAGCTGAAAAAACACTTTTGGACTGGGATAGTAGATCAAAAAGATAAAAAAGTACAAATCAGCTTTTAACTCTTAATTGAGGCAATACTTAATGAGCAGATCTTTGCGTAACTGGAATCCTTTGTCACCTTTAATATCCTTTGGCACACAGTTACCCTGATGGCCAAAGTATATAGTTGACATAGCATATCATTTGAGGAATACCTATCTGGAGTAACTTACATAGTGAATTCAATAAAAGTGCAGGTAAAAAATTGTCTCTTACCAAAGAGCATTGCTGAAAAACAAAGCTAAGCTATCCTGAGTATCAGAGTACATTAGACTATCTATGCTGTTAATGCTGTGAAATACAGGTAACTGACAAAAAGAGTCTTCAACAGACCTTAAAGAATTTATGCATTTTTTTCTAAATTGTTTTTATTTTAAGTCAAACACATTGTATGAAAAACAAGCTTAGCCGGAGCAATCCTTTTTACAATAAGCATTTATTCTCCAGAATGAGCCCTGATCTAACTGAGTCTAACTCCTGAAATAAAAGGCAAGGACAAGGGTTCAAATCATCACTAATAGAACAACTCCAAAGTGAAATAGCTTGTAAATGCTTCAGACAATGGATAATATCCTAACCAATAACTGTCTTATAAGCTAAATCTGTAATATACCAAATCAGGAAATATTTGCATATATGAAAAATAAGAATGTATATTGTTTAAATACATGTTTAAAATGTAATGCTTCAATTATGTGACTACTAAAACACCTACTTAAGGCCTACACTTACTAAAATAATGTCGTTGGTTTCAATTCATACTCATAGCCTGATCGTAGTTCTTGACCATCAAGTTATACTTGTCTGATTGTAACTTACTATGCTACTTCATAAAACCTTGTTTAAAGAATAATCTATACTGTATCCATGAATTTTACTGAAACTCAAAGGAAACCTGTAACTGCCTCTTGCAATTGTATAACATATCTAATGATAAGCAAATCAAAAGTGATACTAACAAATTAACTCCTGTATAAATTCAGAAGTATTACTAACAACTGTAAGTCTATATTATGCCCTAAAAGACTTGAGCCATGGCTGAAAAGGGTCTTTGGACCAGCTCATGGACCTGATCAACAAACAAAAATAAAAATAAAAAAATATTCACAGTTGCATACTACGCACCCCATTAAAAGCCCTTTCTGTTACATTTGCAATATGCACTTTACACATCACACTAATTGCAACAAAAGGAGATACTGCCAGCCCAGCTATTTGGAATTTTGTAAATAATTATATGTCATCACACTAATTGTAACAAAAGGAGATACTGCCAGCCCACCAATCTGGAATTTTGTAAATAATCATATGTCATTTGTGAATATCAGCATGATTCATATTTTTGTGTTACAAATGTATTAGAACTGTATGTTATGTGTATATCAAGCTGCTGGTACAGAAGTGTGTGTTGAACAGAGTTTGTACAGCACTGAGCTTAAAGGTGTAACCACTGTGTACCCTATTGGAATAGAACAGAAATGTATCTACACTATTGTAACTGTTTAGAAATACATATTTTAACAATGGAAACTGCAACACAAGAAGTTAAATTAAGAAAAATAGCTGAACATTTAAATTACTTTATGATCAAGTAATAAAAGAATGTTATATTTCAGTTTCAGTGCAGTAACAGACACAATGTCTAGAAATAGAAGTTTTTTGTATTGTCTTGGAAGTGTTTATTATTTTATGACTTCCAGGATCTGCCTTAGATCTAAGAAAAGTCCCTGCTTATGCATTTTCACAGGTAGATGCTAAATGCTACCAGCTGGCATCAATGGTTATTTTGAGCCTGGGAACTGAAATCAGATGACAAGAAATTATGTCATGCTGCAAGCTACCCCAGCAGTAATATTTGAGATATTAATGTAAGAACTCTCTGAGAGAGACTGAGCATTCTGTATTTGTCGTTGACCTGACAGGAAGATCCACTCATTGCATCTGCCTTGTTCCTCTGTAAGTAAGTCTAGGGAACAGTATAATTCTCTTATATTCAGACAGGAATATGATGAAGTATAATTTAGATGTTTTCTTTATTTGAGACTGTTGTGCAATGTTATAGTTTAGATGTTTTCTTTATTTTAGACTGTCGTGCAATGTTGTTTTAAGTATTTCCTGTGATTCTGAACTCTGATATAACTGTGATAATATACTGAGTATTTTCTTGTTCTTTTATTATTTATTATTAAATATTTATTTATTTATTTATTTTACATTTGTTGACTGGGATAGTCCGTCTGGTACTCAGCCCATTTTCAGCAGAGGCCCGGGGAGAAAAGCTCCAATACAACAAGAACAACATTGACAGGTACAGTGTCAGTTTTACATAGAATTTAACAAAAATATCTAGAGACAATAAAGAAAGTACAGTAAAGGAGAAAGTTATTACAATATAGTAAAGTCATATATATATATATATATATATATATATATATATATATATATATATATATATATTTATTTATTTTCTTTTGAGGGCAGGGGTCCTTCTTTAGTTGGTCATTTGAGCATACTTTAAAGCATGTACATATGTATACCCTTAGAAAAGAAAATAAATTATCAAATTATACTCTTATTGTAGGTAGCTGATAGGTGGTGTTAACAAGTGGGAGTGGGGTATACATGGAGACTATAAAATTTAGGGGATGAAATTTCATGTGGACTTATGTGGTATTCACCTGGCTTGGTGCAGGAGCAGAGCCAGTTGTTAGTGAGGTGGTCTTTGAGCAGGGTTTTGAATTGGTGTAGGTTGGTAGCATTTAGGATGTGTTGAGGGATTGAGTTCCAAAGTTTAGAAATGTGGTGGGAATAGAGGGTGTCCCTGGCTTTGTTGTTGCTTTTGGATACCTGGAGGAGTGTTTTGTGTGAGGAGCGGAGTTGCAGAGTGTTGGCATATGGTTGGAGTAATTGTTGTAGGGCTGGGGTTCTGTTTGGCTGGTATATTAGTTGGTGAGTAAAGACAAGTTGGATAGAGGTTAATTGTTGTGGGAATTCTGGCCAATTTATTTGTTGTAGGGTAGAGCAGTGGTGGGACCTATATGGGGAGCTAGTGGCGAACTTGGCTATTTTATTGTAGGCTGATTCAAGCTTGGTAAGATCACTTTTGTTAAGGTTTGTAAAGATGGGAGAAGCATAGAAACAATAGATAAGACATCAGTCCTGGCGATGCTTAGTCTAGAATGGCTAGTTAGGAAAAAAATAATTCGGTAAAGAGAGCCTAGTTTGATGTGTGTTTTTTTAATGGTTTGAGAGAGGTGTAGGTCAAATTTTAATTTGCTATCAATTGTGACACCTAGTAATTTGGTATGTGAGCTGGTGTTTATAATTGTGTTGTTGGAGGAGTGGATTTGAAAAGTGGCTGAGCGATTGGGTGTTTTGGTGGGGAGAAAGAGCATGAGTTTGGTCTTGTTTGGGTTCAGTATGAGGTTAGTGTTAGTTAGCCAGGATTCTACTTCTAGGAAGGCTTGTTGTGTTATAGCCTGTAGTTATGTTAGAGAGGGGGTGGAGCATACCAGGGTAGAGTCATCTGCCTATTGGATGACAGAAGTGAGAGATGTGGATTTATGGAGTTGATTTGTGAAGATAATAAAACATAGGGGGCCTAATATGGAGTATTGTGTAACTCCTATGTTAACAGGGAGCAAAGGTGATAGCTCCTGTTGCCATCTAACAGCCTGCTGGCATTTGGTTAGATAGCTGTGGAACCAAGCTAGGGAAGAATGACTGAGATGTAATGTGGCCAGTTCTGACAGCAGTTTTTGGTGTGAAACTGTGTCAAATGCCTTCGAGAGATCTAGAAAGATGGATGAGACATATTTATTCTGATTTCTGTGTTCATTTATTGTGTTAGTAAAACTGTGGAGGGCGGTTGTGGTGCTGTGGTGGGGGCGAAAACCATGTTGCGTGTTTGATAGGAGGTTATTTGAGAGGTCTTTCATTGTGGCTGATATTTGTGGGACACATTTAAGTTCTGAGAGTACTTGCATATTTATTTGGTGACACTGGGGCCATTCCTAATAGCCTTGCTCTTGGTCAAACTACCATTTGTATTGATAGCAACATTACACAGTAAGATTAGACACCCTTTGTTAAGGGCCTTAAAGTAGCTGACAAGGACATGACTGGTGGAAGTGAGAACTACATTATAGTCTAGTCTGGGCAAAAGGGAGCATAGCTAGTAAACCTATGCCAGCCTTTCCCAGGTGTGTGTGTGTGTGTGTGTGTGTGTGTGTGTGTGTGTGTGTGTGTGTGTGTGCGCGCGTGTGTGTGTGTGAGCTACTTGGGCAGGGAAATGAAGCACTGGTTGGACAGAGAGGGTGCTGGAGGTCTTGGCTTGGCCACTCAACTGAGATCTCAACTGTATAGCTGTGCCAGTGGGAAGTCTTATTGGGGATCTGGGGAAAGAGAGAGAAACCAGCCCCGGAATGACTGTGGTCTCTGTGTGCTCTTAAGGGAAATTGCACTTGATGCAGAGAGCTGCATTTGGAAATACTGTGTATGTGTGTGTGTGTGTATACTTGTCATCCTTCCAGTGTACGTCCCATACTGTTGCCAGTGATGAGGATTGAGGCTCCTTGATTACTGGGTCAGTGGTGGGGCGTCATACTAATTTTCATATTTTTAAACTATTTTTATTATTTCACATCACACATTTTAAATCACACCAAAAGATTTATATTATTAGAACATTTTTTTTCATGCCTCACTATCCATAATGAATTATGTTTTTGTCTTCTATGTCCTCCATTACCCATCTGTCCTCATCTCATATTAAAACACTCACTCCTCTTACCTCTCTTTGCTCATACCTACACTTCTTATGATGCTCTCCTTTCCATACTACAGTAGCTGTTCATTTTCCCTGAAATTCAGCTACTTAAGGGTGGGGTACTGCATTTTAGATGTTAAAACTCAGATAATTCATACTGAACTGTCATCCTTTTATCATTCTTTATTGGTGGTGCTGTGGTAGCGTTGTCGCCTCATAGCAAGACGTTGTCTCGTTCGATTCTCAGCTAGAGCGTCTTCTGTGTGGAGGCATACGTGAATGGGGCGTGCCTTCATTGAAGGTTGTACGTCAGGGCTGGTAACCCAGTATGTAAAAATCCACTACCAATCCTTAGCGGACTGGAGTTCCGCTGTGGCGACCCCTAACCGGGAAAAGCCGAAAGACACAAACATTGGGTTTTGTTCCCCAAAAACCATCAAACGCTTGTGTCCATTGGCCTATTTGTTCCTTCTGACACCTGCTTTCCTAGGATAATGGGAGAGGGAGGCAGGAGTTGGGGATCATGGTTATTGTCTTGCAAGGCTTAGCAGATTGTGTCATTGAATGTTGTTAACATAACAGCAAATAAAACACAGTGCAGCAACCAGGGCAAACGGGATAAAAACAAAGAGGCTCCATAAAAAACTCTAATAAAACAGAATTGTAAAAGGATAAGCGCTTGCACATCATGCTTCATCAGATCCATTTGCAGCTGCAAGGTATTGCCATGGGCACACCCTGCGCTAACAGTTATGACAATTTGGTTTTAGCTGACTGGGAATCGGAGGTTGTTTTTTCTGATCGTGCATATAAGCAAAATCTTATTTACTATAGGCGTTTTGTTGATGATATTTTTATTTTATGGGAGGGTACGAACTCTTTGTTGTCTGATTTTACTGATTATTTGGAACATAGTAGTTTCTGTTTCAGATTTACTATGCAATGGTCCAGGGAGAAAATTGATTTTTTAGATACAACTATAGTCATCAATTCTGATGGCAATATTGATTCATGGCTACACAGAAAGGAATGTAGGAAAAATAACCTGTTGGCTAGGAGTAGTATGCATCCTACTAGGATATTTGGTAACAACATGAAGGGGCAGTTCTTACGTATGTCCAGATTGCATACATGTGACAGTGACTTCATACAGGCTATGAGCCATTTAGCAGATCAGTTGACAGGTAGGGGATATCATGAAGCTGATGTAGCTCTGAAACTAGAAGAGCTCAATGATCTTAGACAAACGTCAGGTAGACCTTTCCTATATAGGAGATCAGCATAATGTCAACAATAGACCTAGGTGAGTTTTTTCTCTGAAATATAATAGTAATATTAACTCTGTCTGCGAAGTTGTTAAATGTAATTGGTCGATTTTACGTTCAGATGACACCATTCGGAGGATAGTTGGTGAGGTCCCTAGCTTTATTTTTAGGAACAATGTGACATTAAAAAAGGAGCTTTGTTATGGACCTTTTAGGACATCTAGTAAGGTTTCAACTAAATTTGATACTTTTCCCTGTAGATCGTGCAAGGCTTGTGATTTTATGTCATGCAATAATACTTTTGTTCACCCATCTACGTCTAGGCTATGTAAGTTTAAGGTGCATGCTGACTGTAAGTCGGTTAATTTAGTTTATTTGGCAAGCTGCAAGGACTGCAATTCGTTCTATGTAGGTAAGACTAACCAGAGTTTGAAAGAATCAAGTGTTGCACACCTAGGTGATATTAGAAGAATGAGCTGTTTGAATGCTTTGTATAAACACATTAGAGACAATGTGGGTCATTCTTTTAAGTTTACTGTTATAGGCATTGTTAGTGAGTCTGTTGGGGGGGGGGGTATTGTCAACAAAACAGAGTTATTAGAAATGCAATGGATAGCAACACTCCAGGCTCATAGGTTACCTGGTTTAAACTGTACTATACCTTTAAAACCTGCTTTGAAATCTAGACCATTGCATCATTAATTGTTTGAATTTTGCGATTGGCTGTCCTATTTTTAAATAGATTGTTCTGTTTTTTGTCTGTTAGGATCTGATGAAGCATGATATGTGAAAGCGCTTATCCTTTTACAATTCTGTTTCATTAAATAGAGTTTTTTGCAGAGCCTCTTTGTTTTTATGCCGTTTTCCCTGGTTGCTGCACTGTGTTTTATTTGCTGTTTATTTTTTATTATTTTGAACACAGTTTGGCTGTTAGTCATTGGTTTTAGTATTTTTTCTGTATGTTGTTAACATCCCTACAGCTGACTGAAGGTACAATTAAATGACCGCTATGCTGGAATGAGGATGAGTGTTCACTACAATGCACCAAGTCATAGAAGATGTAGTACCTCACCTTCCTAATAGCAAAGCTTTTGTTGCAGGATTCTACCAATCCGCCCCAGGATGAGCAAGCAGACATCTGCAGCTCACTTCCCTTCCTCTCTCCTCAGGCTGGCTCCTCCAGTGTCCTAAACAGTATTCAAACCTGGGTCATATGGGGAGTAGTGAGCACATAATCCCTATGTGTCATGGAGACAAGCTGAAAAAAACATCATTTGCATACTAAGCCACACTCTTGGTTAAGGCTTTGGGCTTGTTTAACTTTATTTATTATTAAAATTAATATTCACTGCTGATAATTTTATATGTCTTTCTCTTCTTTCTATCATCAGCTGCAGTGACATAGTTTTTCCTATTCAAACTGTAGGACAGTTTCAATTTGGCATGTTTATTTATATTTTTTCTCTACATAGAGATGTCCAACTCATGCCTCTGCCAAAATGAAACAGGTGGTAACATAAGGGATATGAAAAGTTAGACATTAAAAGGCTACTCCTTTTAGCAGCCTATTAAAGTTGGAGCATTTGGGTCTCATGGTTACACAATACATAGTCCTGAATGAAAAGCCTCAGAAAAGCACATCTATCACAAGCACTCCTTTATCTAGAAAGATAGCATGCTGGCAGTAGGAGTGAATCAGTATACTAAAATGTAGATCACATAACTGCACTACTGCTTCTGTTAGTATAGCACCGTTTAAATAACATTAGGTTGGTGAGAATCAGCATTTTGTACCTTATGGCAAAATAAAGGGTTAAAAGCCAAATCTGTAATAAAAAATGCTTCTCGATGAAACAAAAACAATGAGTCTAGTAACAAGATTTTAGCAGTAATAAAGACTTTAGGAATTCCAAACTTCCCTTTAACATTTAAACATAACAACCACAAAAATCGCACACTAGCTCACAAGTTGTCTGTCATGAAATGTATGACTTTACTGGTGATAAACATCTGGCAATGTAGCTTAGAAAATGGGCTTAAAAAGTAATAAAATGTTATATTGGTCATACATGATTTTAAATATTAATGTAGTATGTGAATCAGCAGAAGAACAAGATTGCCTACTTAAGCATTAAATCCATGTTTCTTGAGTAAAGACATTTCTGAAATCCTCCGTTTGTTTTCCCGTCACTAAGCATGGCACTACAGCAAACATTTAATGAGGCTCAGAAGTG
Source organism: Protopterus annectens (assembly GCF_019279795.1). Lineage (NCBI taxonomy): Eukaryota > Metazoa > Chordata > Ceratodontiformes > Protopteridae > Protopterus > Protopterus annectens. The sequence continues at coordinate 163,117,955 of NC_056741.1, read as the reverse complement.
GACCTAGCTTAAGATTACAAATAACATATGATATATATAAAAGGATTCTAACTAAACTGCTTAATTTTCTCAAGATGCGACTGTAAGGCTGTTCATAAACAGATGTTTTGCATATGCTTTACTCTGCTATACCAGTAAACACACGCACTTCAGCCAGAATAGTAATTTAATAAGTCTATTTTCTGGTTTGCACCTGCATGTGTGCTATTGATAACAACAGGGCTTAGTACTGTAATTATACAGCCAAGTCAAAAACAGCTTTCAATCTTTACTGACTGCCTAAACAGAAAGGTAAAGGAAGTAGTTTCTGAATTTTTAAGATCTTGATGAAATCAATCGTGTGTGTGTGTGTGTGTATGTGTCTCTGTCTGTGTGTAATACTGTGGCATTGCCAAGTTTAACAAGTTTCTTTACTATGGAAAGCAGAATTGGAAAATGAAGTAATTTTCAACAAAGAACTGAGGGATAACACTCCATTCAGAAAGTAATTTAACATAATAGCTCAAAAACACACTGTAGATTAATCTTTACCATTACAGCTTAGCAGTCCATCCAGCAAGGCATTTTAAGGCAGTAGTTAATATACTCAGTCATAAGCTTACTGTATATAGACATCATTCAGGCCTTTCTGTCTTTGCCCTGGTGAGATCTCCAGTTTCAGCTCTTCTCTCTCTCTGTCTCTCATGCTCTTTCTTTACAGGTCCCAATTTACATTTCTCTAGAGTGACCTCTGTGTTCTTATTTGTGCTCTCTCTCTCTTTCTTCCTCTGTCTCTACCCAAGATCCTTCAGGCCTCTCTCTGAACCACACCATTGTTTTGTTCTCTTTCTAGCAAGAGTCATATCTGTCTACCTCACAAGAAATCTGGATAAAGTCATAACAAATGTCTGGACAAAGGCTCAAAAATAGTTACAGAATTTAAATGCTGCTCTTTTAAACTTGGAAAGTTGCTTGAATAAAAGTTTTTTTGTTAGGATGCATTTTCTGAAATATTTGAAGTGTAAAACAAAAATGTCTATCATTATTTAATGACTTCAATCTGCAGCAATTTGCCAGAAAACAAATTTTATTAGGAATAAACCATAAGTATGAGGCAAAAATCTGGACAGTTGAAATGTATGAGAGGCCCAACACAGCTTTCTTCTCAGCTCTGCTCTCTGCTTTTAAAAGACTTCCATATAAAGAAGGGGCTTTCCTCTTACTTCATTCTGAGATCATGAGAGCTTTCTCTAGCAATTCATACTTGGTATTACACTCTGTCTACCCTTTTCATTGACACAAGTCATAACTGTAGGTAGGGAGTACTACATCATGTATCCTTCCCAGCTTTGACCTGAGGGTTTGAGCTCCTTTGTTTGCCTGACAATATTCATTTTGTCTGATTATCTATCTATCTTGGTAGCACTGGTGCTTCTTCCAGCTGTCCACACCGACCATGAAAACTACCAGCAGCAGTGCTGTCCCCAATGTTGCCATTGCACACAAAATGTCCTTTACCATTGTCAGGGTCATGTCTTTAGTTCGTTTAGTGCTTTATATAGGAATGAATGTTCCATCTTCTGCCTGTTTTGTCTTAACAAAATTTAGGTCCTACTGTGCCTCCTCAGCCTGCTGAACATTCTTCTGCCTTTCAGCTCCTTTCTGGTGCACTAGTTCAACCAATGTTTCTTTTTCCAACTTGAGTATGTTATTTTCTCACATATATCTTCCAACTTTTGCTCACCGTCTTTAACCTTGGCCTCCACTTATTGATTCCTTTGGTACACCTCATCTGTTTTCAGTACATTCCTTTCATCAGCAGAAACATTGCCTCCAATGAAGTTGTGGTAAACTCCTGTGATAGTAGAATCAGAACATTGCTTTCTCTTTGCTAATCCATTTTGGAACTACTATTACATGGCACACCAAGAAACCCTCATTGTTCTACATAGATGGTGGCTAAGTAATATATTCACAGACTTGGCATTTCTCTGACTTCATTGATTTTTCAGTTTTAGACTGCTTAGAGTATTTTCAAGCACATCTAAAACTGTGATATTCTCTGTTACAGAAAGTGTGGTTTAGTCTAGTTTATTCTTCAGATTGCTCATCTGTATTACAGATTTACTAGCTGTTTCGATTGGTCTGTTCTTTTATTTTAAAAAGTTTATAAACTGCATCATGGAATGCATTTTGGATATGATGCTCATCATCACATGCCCTCTGCAGCATTCCTTCATTGTCACCTGCCCTTTTCTAAGATTTCTCTGGAGTCAGACAGTAGAAGTTATTTGCAGTTGCACTAGAATCAATTCTAGCTCATTTTTCTGTTTATCTTTTTTCTAGAAATTATAAATTAGCTGTGCATTTCATTCTCCTATTCAGACTTTAGTATGGGGCTGTCTCAGAATATAAATTCTACAGTAAGTGTATGCTTGTCTATGTTTTTCACTTCCTTACAATGAAACACAATTTCCACAACACCAGGTTGTTCTTTACCAGAGGTGTAGCTAGCTATTCCGGTACCTGGTCCCATCCCTTGATCTTGTGCCATCTCAACTTTAAATAGAGGAGAAAAAAGTCAAGTCCATATCTATGTTCCTCAACTCTAAAGAGAGGAGCAAAAAAGCTCTTTGTACTTTTAATGTTTAAACTTTGGCAAACTGCTTGTCACACTGTTGTTTTAGTTTATATAACAGATGGAGTGCTAAAGCACTTCACTTCTGACTGCAAAAACAAAAACAAAAAAACAATAATATCATTAATTTTGGAATGATGATAATGTACTTAAGATCAGTTGGAATCTGCTTATCATGTCCCTGTTGAGCATAATATTGAAATAGCAAAAATATAAGTGTCAGAATGATTTCTTCTATTAGAATTATTTCAGAGATTGCAACTGACAAAATGAATTTCTGTATTTCAGGTCAGAAACATGCTTGTGTTCTAAAAGGCATGGCACAGCAACTGTATGTTGCAAGCTAGATAAAGTTTATAGTGCTGCTTTGATAGGAAAGAAAGGAATATTATAGCTTGGCCTTGGTTTATTACATGTTCTGTCATTGACACAGCCTTGTTTGTGTACTGCACTGATGAAGTCATGAGAACTAGGACAGTAATGAACTGATGTTGAAATGTAAAAATACTGACAGTTTAGGAATAATAATCACATATTTCTGCTGTCAATCAGGGATAAGAATTATGATTGAAAGGAATTTTCCAGAACTAATCTCTTTTTAATAAAAACATCCGTAGCTGTTTGCCATGTTTGTTAGTCTAGTTTTAGATTGTGTGAAATCATGTTAGACTTCACTCTATGCTGCCACTCTATTCTGATAAATAATGTCGTGCCCTGGAATGCTTTTGTGTCTCAGTTGATTTACTGATGACAGACAGTACTAAGAAACCTCTTAATATTGGTGTGCTCAACCAGTGTTTATAAAATAATCCAGCATGTTATCTCATCTCCTTATAAAATTAATGACACAGCTGAGAGGATGAAAGCAGAGGCAATGGCAGAAGGAAGCAGGATCCCACAATAGCAGAAGTAGCCCATAGAAGCAGAGGCAAAGGCAGAAGTATCCCACAATACCAGAAGTAGTGCATAGAAGACACCATTTGGGCATCCTGATGGAGTTTGGGAGCTGCAAGTGCTAAGGCAACAGGATGTTCAGTTCAAGAGAGTATGTTTTAATAGAAAGTAAAATGAAATAAAAACAGGTATCACTTCAGTGCTTTCCATTCTGCAAAATATATAGAAAGTGGGCAAACTTTCTTTCTAATTGCATGTCAGCAATGAAGTTCTTACAGAGAGTATGCCTTGAAAGGAAAAATGTATTAAATTAATGTTTTTCAGTTTTAGAAAGCATTAATAATATGCTGTATGGTCTAGTACAGTAAACAGTAAAATAATCTTTGCTAAACAACAGGATCAGTGAGAGAAAGAATACATGAGGAAATATTTACAGTCATGCAGACAGGAACTGAAAAGGTGCAAAGTATTCTGATGAATGTAAATTCTCAAGGTTTTTGAAAGCTGTCGTGTTAAAGACAGGAGGAAAAATGTTTCAAAAGTCTGACTTTTTGCAATATAGAGTTTAGACATGAACTGGTTAAAAGTCTCTAAGCAATGCCATATGGGAGTTTGTCAATCAATCATTGTTGTTCTGAGTTGCCAAAGGAAGACAGATGAAAATATGTCACAATTTAAAATCAAAGACAATATTCTACCTAACAATATTTTTAGCACTTTGACTCCCAGATAAAGACTGAACTGTGTCTGGACAGTTTATAATGAAAAAGTACAGAACGCATTTCACATATTTCCAGCTCAAACTCCAGACAGGAAAAGACTGGCAAAATCATTACGCAGAAAACACTACATTTGCTTCTATGTGAAAGGCAGATCTCTTGACCTTCAGGTTGCCTGTTACCAGAAAAAGGGAAAAGAAGAAATATTTTTGCAGAAAAAAGGGGCTTTGATTTTAATAACCTTTTCTTTGTTCTCACAAGTTCTACATGCAGTGACATTTTAAAACAGTCACATTTAGACTGGTCTTAATTCTAAATGTTGTTATGGTACAAATTACATATTAAAGTTAACAAAAATCCTTCCCTGCATGTTCACCAGTCATTCACCAATAATGATTTCCAGATCTTGGCAGTATGCCAGATGTTGGTACAGGTAAAAATTACCCATAAATGTTCATGATTTTTAAAGAAAATTAATTTCATTAGTGTTTAAATGTGATATTACAGGATACTGAATTTAATTTCTCACACTTCTATGATGTTACAGTGTGGACCTTTATTTAGTGCTGATGTTACTGTTATTTTAATGACAGGACTTCAGTCACTAAGTGTAAAAGGTATTTTACTGTGTTAATCAAACAAAAAGTGTGTATTGTATTAAAGCTAATGATCTGATATTTATGCCAAAAACTGCTAGTGCAGATTTGTCCAAAAATAATTATTAATGCACATTGGCATGTATACACAAGTACATGCACAAACGCACATACAGAGATTGTTGCAGGATATTTCTGTGACCATAAATGCATTTCCACCCACATATATTGAAAAGGACAACCTAAGATTTATGCTAAGTCTTTGGGTTTTATTTCATGTAGCATTTTTAATGCTAACATTTTCATAAAGGAAGTATGAGTTACTTCTTGAGGTTAATGTTTCCATGAAATTTAAACGACAGAAATAAATTTAAAAAATGCATGCATAGAAGACTGTTATTGGCAAAAAAAATTACAGGTATATTTAAAATATGATTCATTAATAAACATCTGAAGTGTGTGAAAATGTAGTCTATAAACATTAAATAGTAAATTATAATGTTTTGTGTGTTCTGGAAGATGCAATAAGGAAAAAGAGGTGTTTTGTGTATCTAAATGGGCCCCTAGATACTGCATAACATACTTGGTTTTGATTTGTTTCATTGCAAAACAGTTAAAACTGAGAGTATTCAGATTTCATTGTAAAATGTAATTTTTACAGATTGCATTTGATGATAGAAAATAATCAAGAAATCAACAAGTGGGTTATATATTTTACAATGACATTTTAGGGAAATGCTGTAGTTACATGGATAGTAATTTGAGAGCCACTGTTAAATTATGCCACTTAGTGTGGTCATAGAACATATTGTTTAACATAACATTATTGCCAAGGGGAAAGGACACATGCAAGTGTAAATTCTCGAGCTCATGAAGTATTCTTATAGCAAAAAGTTGTTTTAACTGAATTCACATTATTTTCTAATTGGCATAACGTAAACATTCCAGAGAAACTGAAATCAGCAATAGATTTAATAAATAATCATTATAAGAAGGTGTGTTCATGCAAATGTATGGTAAGTAAAAGTAATTTTCTTATATGGCCTCACATGGTGGAGACGTAAAGATATGTATGGTAGGCATGTCTCCTGAAAATAGTTATGTACTAACCAAAGGAAATACTTCACTGACTTATGGGTATTGTGAAAAAAATCATAGTTTAACATGTGATGCAGACACAAGTCTAGGAAAGACATCACTGTCATAAATTCTAACCAGAGTTAAAATAAATCAATGATAACTGAGAAAAACAAAGGGTTGTAATAAAAAAAAATCTGTTGTTTCTGTTATTTATTAGCCAGAGTTAAGATCTAAGCAAGTAAGCAAGGATAAGCTGTTGTATGGCTGAAATATTTAGGATCACAATTTTTATGTATGTATGGTAAAAAAATAAGCTAAACAAAGTTATGTAAATCAAAATATTTAAGGTTCAATTCCTGGCTAACCAGTGAGTACTAATCTTGCTCATAAAAAAACTAGATGTTTGGCAGTGTTCAGTAAGTTACAGTAAAAGTATTTACTTTGTGTCGGGAAGCCACAAGCAATGTTTTCATGCTTATTCTATGGTTTGTGAAAAAAAAAAAATGACATGAGTTTTGCAAAAGGATTTCAACACTGATAGAATTGTTAGTAGACCTATGGAAACCTTCTTTCATGTAGAGAGTGGTAGCTAATAAAACTGGTAACTGATTCAGACCAATGGTAACTGATGTATTGTAACTCTGTCCAGATTATCCTATATATATATATATATATATGCACGTGTACTTTTTTAACAAGAAAATTAACTTTTAGTAAAATTACGGGGAACTAAATAAAATAACACCCTAAAGGCAGTTTCCATGTCCATTTTTTCTTGCATGAGTTTAGAAATTATCCAATTCTTTTGAGGAAAAAAGTAAAACAGGACAAATTGCTTGACTGATTGGCTGATTAGGGACAATGGGAGAAAGGGTAATCTAGTTATAAAGGCTAGAGTAAATTAATGGAAAATATATTACAAATCATGAGACAAAAAAGTAGTAGGAGTACTTGTAGAGTCAAATGTGATGCATCAGACAGTATGAAGGATATTTTTGTGTCTGTGCACCAAGATGAATATTTACTTAGGAGGTGTGAGACACTCTTAGCGGTTGTAGTTTTATTTTACAGTGACACTAATAAAGGGACTAATTTTCTTTGTTAAAACAAATTTAGTTGCTTTGTAATTTTGAAGAAATGGGTATCATCAATAAGTCTGGAGGCTGGCAGAGAGGTTTAAGTCGGTGAACTGCAGTTTGTCTCTTACAGTGTTTGATTCCCCTCAGTTCTCATTTGCCTACTGTGTGATTATGAGCAAGTCACTTAACCAGACACTGCTTTCAGATTGTTTCCGAAAAGGGACTGTGAATCCAGTGAACCTGTCAACAAATGGGTGCTATTAGGGCATAAAAAGATTTTGTTATAATTATATTAATAGGAAATGCAATTATTTTACGTTTACATTTACCAAAGAATTTTCCCGATAGGCACAGCATGTGCATATGATTTCCATGATATGCACATTATGAGTATATGACTTTTACAGTATGCACAAAATGTATATATATAATTTTTACGATATGCACAGGATGTGTATATGATTTTCATAATATGCACAGAAGGGGCATGTGGCCAAACAGCTTCACAGTTGACAGTATCCAGACAAATGTTTATATTGTAAAGTGATATGTTCATTGTAACATGTCGGTTAAAATGTGGTATTACTACCCAATGAAACAAGTAGTAAAGGTTATTTAATGAAATTCAAAATAGCGTAGACCAGATTTCAAGGGGTAAAATACCATAAAACGTAGAAAATAAATAAATACTAATATAATATTGCAGATTTGGTTTAAAAATCAACAGTTATGAAAGCTATGATTTTAATATATGTCTGGATAAAATGAGGAAAATATAAATTGCAGATTGACTTGTGAGAGTGAACAAATGCAAAATAGTGAACAAATGCAAAATGGCTGCCATATACAGCAGAAATTCATGGAGGTCAAATCATAGGATCATAGGAGGTTACTAGGCTAATGGCCTTGGGGCCCTTCCAAGCATAGGCAAAAGTTTATCCCCAAAAAGAAACCTCAGTCAGCACCTGTCACCCCTGTCATTTAAGGACACAGGTGGAACCCCTGGGACAAATTTGTGGTTTCCCATCCACTCATCAAAGTTACGCTTGAAGAGGGTCAGTGAGGTGCTCTGTTTTGACGTGTATGGGAAGTCTGTTCCAGAGACGGGCAGCCTCTGGGAGACAAACCTGTCTCTCCAGTAGGTTTTGTTGATGTCACATATTAGATTCAGGCCTTTTGAGTGGGTAGTGCATGAGGGGTTAAACTTACAGATATGGAACATCTGTAGTAGGGCAGCGTCCAACATTGCCTTGCAGGCGAGACACAGATCACCCCTTAGCAATCTGTATGATACCAAGTAGAGTGATAATGATTTGAGCTGGTCATCATAGGACAGGTGTTGGAGGCCATGGATTCTCTTTGTAAGGTATTTCAGTGGCCTTTCCAGTTGGTGCAGATGTTTGGAGAGGTACATCCCGAAAGGACGTTATACTCAATTATTGGTCTAATGAGGGAGGAGTATAGAGAGGTAATAACCTCCTTTTTTCTGGATGCAATCCCTTTAATTGTGAGATGAACTAAGTAAAAGGCTTTTCTGACCACTGCCGCTACATGATGGTCGAATGTGAGGTTGCTATCAACTTGAGTGACCAGGTCTCTCACCACAGGTTGTGTGCTTAGGGGGTTGCCGTTGATGTGGTAAGCAACAGCGGTCATGTTTTTGCCGAATGGCATGATGATACATTTTTTTGCATTTAGCTTGAGGCCATGACTTTGGCACCAGACATTAGTTGCTGTGAGACTCTTTTGCAGTATGTTAACATAATTTGGGGAGTCAGTGACAGCACCCAACTTATAGTCGTCCGCAAACTTGCTCAGCCACAGGTCTTTTGTCTTTGCCTGGACCTCTAAGAAATAGTAGGAGTCCAGGAGGTGGAGGTGCCTATTTTGACTTTGAGGGTCCTGTTAGTGAGCCAGTTGGCCATCCACCTGATGAGATAGGGGATTATGCCAAGTTGTGTTAGCTTTTCAATGATGCCCAAGTGGGGGGGTTGTGTCAAAGGCCTCAGCCAAGTCAAGGTAAGCTGCATGTACTGACTTTCCCTTATCCAGGGCCTTGGTGACAGTCTCAAAGAAGTCAACCAGGTTCAACAGGCAAGATTTGTGACATAAAACCAAATAGACATGTATTGCTGAGGTTAGCATGGGTATATAGAATGTATTTGTTAGCAATGAGAAAGGGGAAAATGTGTGAGATAAAAATACTGCACAATCATTTCAGGTAGTGAAATGAAATTTAAAGATCATTTGGGTACACCTTAATAATTGTAAATGTTCTATATGGCAAAGGAGGTAATGGCATGGATAACCAATCTGTTGACAGGTTAGGAATACATTTTTAAAAGGCTCTTAGCTGTAGTGTTTAAGATTCTAGTCTTGATAAGCTTCATGTGTAAGACATTAATAATAAAATAGTACAAAATAGGTACTATGGAATTAATAATAATAGTGTGTGTATGTATATAAAAGCATGGAGTGAGTGTTACCAGTCAAGCACTCCAGCCAATAGGCGTGTTTCTAACCTAGTGTCCATTTCTCTTGTACCGCATGTCTATCCTGCTGAGTTATTTATTAATATAAAACTAAACACATAATAATCCGATTACTAACTGAAGTAGCTTGGACTCACATCTCTGATACCCACTTTCTTAAGTAGATTTTGTATGATTTTATAAAGAATGAATCAGTGGGCAAACTGTTGAGCATAGTATTAAAATATCAAAAAAAAAAATAAGTGTTAGAAAGGATTTTTTCCTAGCAGAATTGTGTCAGACATTGCAAGTGACAAAATGAATTTATGTATTTCAAACCAGAAACTTTTGTATTTTAAAAGGCATGGGAATAACAACTGTAGGTTACAAGCTAGATTAATTTCATAGCACTGCTTTGTTATAAAACATAGGAATATTATAGTTCAGCCTTGTATACTGTATAATGTCTTTAGCTTGTTTGTGTACTGCACTGACGAAGTAATGAAAGCCAGAACAGTAATGAAAAGGTGTTGAAATGTAACAATATTGGCAGGTTCTGAATAATGGTTGCATGTTTTTACTGTCAATCAGGCATATGAATTATGACTGAAAAGAATTTTCCAGATCTAGTCTATTTGTTGTTTTGTGTAATAAAAAGTCTGTAGCTGTGTGCTACGTTAGTTAGTCTAGTTTTATATTATGTGAAATCGTAGTAGTCTTTACTCTATGCTGCCAATCTATTTTGATAAATAAATGTCTTGACTGGAGCTGCTTTTGTCTCTCAGTGGATTTATTGAAGGTGGACAGCAATAAGAAATCTCTTAACTGCTCCCTAACATTTTGCGCTTTAGGTGGCTGCCCTCTTTGCCCCACTGTAGCTATACCTCTGTTCTGTGCTTGTACCATTTTCATAAATTGCATCTTAGTCACTGTGTTTCTTTTGCAGAAAGACTTTCCTTTTTTTTTTGGAGTAAGTTAAAAACAATCACAGTTCTTTTAACCATTTTACTCTTTTTATGCTGACCTTTGACACCTGCAGGCTTTTCCAAGAAGAACTTACATAACACACAGGTAGTGAACTGTTTTTGTTTTTGACTACTGAACTGGGCAGTCTTCAACATTAAGTATATTTGATTTACTTTGGTTTGTTTCTGCAGCTTTAGGTTCTGTCCCTTTTCGTTGTATGATCATATTAAGTTCACCAGTATAGCCTTCAGCACAGTAGTGCTCAGTTGTTTCAATGACCTTCAAGCCCTGAATGGTTCTAGTGTTTTCCCTGACTGCTGGCACTGCACTTATGCCCCATCAGCAACTGCTAATCAAGCCCCCTAAGAGACTGCTTAGGGTAATTACCCCTTCACACCACACTAGTTTTGGCTGTGCTATTTGTCACCTCTCTTTGCCACAGAGCTTTAGTGTGAGTGCCTTCCTTTGCTTCAGTGAATTGTTTTCTTTTTTCAGGTCTGTTACAGCAATATGACCTTCTTGTATCATCTCAGTATGAGAAAAAAAAAAAAACGTTACTACACATTGTTTTATTTTAATGTTTATTTCCTCCAAGGATTTGATTTGCATTGAATTTTCAGTTTCCAGATTTTATACTTAGTGGTTAGCTTGAAAACCGTATCTTACTGTTCAGCCATTTTGTAATGCCCCTTTTCTTCTCTTGCTGCAGTACATTAACAAGGCTTTCATTCTTTTTGTTTCTGTTTTAGTTCCTGTTTTTTTTTTTTTTTTTTGCTGCCCTTGTACTCATATTCCTTCTTCCATATTCCTTAAACTACTGTTATTTGGTGCTGCTGTGTATGGTACAAATCCAGGGTTTGAGCCACATGCATCTCCACACCGGCACTTTCTCTTGATCACCTCTATTAATCTGCATAATATCACATGTTCTCATAGTCTGAGCACTAGAATGAGTTTTAACTGCAGTTTTTTTCCATACTGTTGCTATTCTGAGTATGGATTGCTTGACTAGAGATACTTTGTGAGTCAGATTACCAACATGAAACCTGTTTATTCAACACTTCAAATCTCAAGTGAGAACAAATACGCATTGCTAGAGAAATGACACTATAAAGTATTAGTGTCACATAATATTAGTAGCAACAGTGTGGTAATGGCACTGACACTATTTTGCCAAATACAGTTGCAAGGATCTTGTATGTGCATTTACTGAACTTACAAAAATGTTCATATCCAATGCATAACCTTTTTTATTATTTTTCTTTTTGTCATATATTTTTTTTAAGTTTTTACTTGATTTTACACATTCCAACAATAATTCAACAATCTGAAACAAAATAAAATGATACTATATACAAAAGTTCATAAACAAGAATTATATACACAAAACCATTAGTACTTTTCTAATAGATCATTAAATTTCTGCCAGGCTATGCATTGATGAGTTACATTTCTAGTTCTCATTTTTATGATCGATAATTTATCTTTACAAACAGATTTGGCTAGACAGATAAATTTCACAAGTAAAAGAGAGAGTAGTTTTGCATTTTCAGTTTTTAATTATAACTTTCCTAGCAACAGCTAGGATAGACCAAGGCAGAAGTATTTGTGATACTGGAATAACTTCTGGGATTGGGGCATTGAACAAAATCAAGGAATCTGTAATAGTACAATTATCTGACCACAATGCTTGTCAAAAACTTCTAAAATCAGTCCAGAAAGATTACACTATGTTGCATTCTATGATCATATGAACCCAGTCTGCATCAAGGGCTTCATTGCATCTCCAGCATTTTATTTATTTTTGTCCTTTCTCATGAATCTTAAGCGGTTACATGTTGAGGATTTGAGTAACCATGACTGATATGAACTGATATTCTGATGTCAGTTGTAGAATAGCAATGAAGTGAGGACTTTATTATTTATTTATGCAAGGCATCTGTGTGAATATATATTTAAGTTGTTAAAGTGAAGCAACACATAGAGTATTTCATCAGGAAACTTATCTTTTTTTTATTTGGTTTGTCTTTCTCACTATCTCAGTGCAGCCTACATATTTATACCCAATCGAACATGCGCCCCAACAACTGATGTTGATGGCTGTGCAGTGATGAGATGATTGCATAGGTATGAGAAACACAACTATACTTTGTGCTGTATTGGAGTAAAGCCCCAACTATGGCCCAGATGACCTGCATTTGATTAATGGCTTGGGTGTCTGACTGAACTTGCAGGGAATGATGGATGTACTTATCCTGAAGAGAAGGGAAGACAGAGCCAAATGTAAACTGCCAGACCCCTTCAGAGAAGGGGTGGTGATACAAAAGCATGGCCTTGGGCAACTATTAGGCTCACCAAGAAACTGCCTGGTAGCCTTCAATGTAGGTCTGCAGAAGTATGTACTTGCATAAGAAGGCACTGTGGGCCTCCATGATAACGCAGATTGCATGATACTCAACTTATGGATAAAATAACACCCTGCAAATGGCCTCATTGCCAAGAAACCAGAAATAGCTGCCCAAATGATCACTCCCACCAGACAGTTTTCACACTGATGTAATTTCTGGTAAGGTGTGGTCCCATTGCAGTTAGGCTTCATGGCTGGCAGCCCCAAGGGGCAAAAAGCCAAAGGAAAATAAAGAACAATTCCTAAAATTATTACATATGAAGTTACAACATGTCATCTAACAGCAGCATTTGTAATATGGCTGATAATATCCTATTCAAGCTCCGAACTATCTTCTTCTTTGTATTATACAAAGACTAGCCATTAGCATTCAAAAACAAGCATGCTGATTGGACAGCCCAACCAGCTGTTGTAAATCGAGCATATATCAATGGAAAAAAGTCTGGTCACCTGGACTTTCTTCTATTAATATATGCTATTATTATTTTTATTTTATTTTATTTTATTATTTTTTTTTCAAAAACTGGAGACTTCATAAGATTGAGACAGCTGCGAGAGAGACAAATACAAGAATAATCAGGTATGTTATGCAAAACTAGAGAAACATAACTGATTATCCTTATATTTTCTCTATCCCGCCTCTCCCGTACATTAAAAATCTCCCGATTTCTTTTTTTTTTTAATTAAAAACAAAACAAAAAAAAGCAATGGAAAGTTTCCCTTCTCCGTTGCTTTTTTTACACAGCACTGATGTATGGAGTAAGTGTGGGAACTAAAGTCCCAACACATGCACAGTACATCAAGAAAGCCCCAGGACACCAGGGAAAAATGGGAAAGAGCAGCATAGTACCGTTATACAAGGACATTAGTTAAGCAAAGTAAGTAACTTTTTTCTTAAATAATGTCATTGTATAATAGCAATAACCCACAGTTGGGTGTGGGTAATCCTGATTTACCAACAGTTGGCTGTGTTTAGACACTCAGGCTTTGCCCTCATGACCAAACTATACCAACCGTAGGTAAATCCAGCATTACCCACACCCAGTCATGGGTTATTGCTATATTATACTATAAAAGTGTCAGAGACACATGATAATGAGAGCTCATGCAGTAGTACTCAGACTATACAGTGTTGTTGCCTAAAATGTCTTACAAGGTTTTGGTCTTACTAATTCTAGTAGTAGGAAGTAGTTCTGAGACCAACCACCTACACTGTGGTTATGGAAATAATACAAGACGATACCATTTTGAAGTGATCGGTTTTCTGAGTTGATAGCCAGCTGTCACCATAAGTGTATCGTGAGAACTTACAGTCAGCACATATCCACACAGAAGCATAATAGCACTATAATTTAGCTTTGTATATGCAATACAGATAGAGAATTTGATCCCCTTAGCTTCCATTTGCCAATGGCGTGACTCTGAGCAAGACACTTAACCAGTCAGTGCTCCTGGGCTAAGTCTAAAAATGGTCCTTGTCGATCAGTGCTCGACAAAGGTTAAAAACAAATTAATTAATTAATAAAATAGATAAAAACAAAAAAAAAAACAGAAGAATAGTGTTGTACACTGCAATTTTGTTTATCTTTGATCTGAAAATAAAAATGAAAAGTATCCGGGATGATTTACCACTCTCAGCATCAGCGCTCAGAAGGATCGAGCCAAGTAGCTGTTTATGTTAAATACAAAAATAAATCAGCAGCAGTATGTACAACTACTATGCCATTTAGAGGTGTATTTAAAGCCTCAGTTTTGTTATAAAAATGAATGCATTTACAAGCCAGAATGAATTAGCCTCCTAGTGTTAGTATACTTTGTTAAGTTTGCACTGTTCAGCAACCAAACGTGGTAATGATTATCGCATGTCTCTTGTGTATTCAAATGAGACAGTGAGGCACTGTATGGATTCAAGTCATTTATTGTACATAAACACATCAGGAGCTGTAATTGGAACATATCATTTGAACTTCGGATGTTTACTGACTCACTCATTACTTCTGACACGCTCACATGTGCATCTCCATTCAAGTTAGCACTCACTCTGAATGACTACAAAATGGCACTGATCTTGTACCAGCCCAGTAGCTTATATACATGTGCTAGCTAGTTACAGTGGCTGACTAAGTTCAAGATACACATTGCACTGATCTACATTCTCCCTCTTTAATTTGTTTGACAAGCAATTGGACAACAAGACATTTTACAATCTAGATATCACATTAACATTTTAACAACAAATGTAAACTCAAGTTCAAGTTGTGTTTTTCAGATTGATCTGGAAATTCTATTTGATCTGGTCACATAAAAACTTTGGCTGGGTTTAGCAATAAAGACAGTCTCTGGGGATTACTTCACAACTGCAACTTTGGAGATTTTATCAGGATTATTTGAAGAAAGTACACTGTCCTCTGTAATTCGAACAGGTGTTGAGTAACTTTGAGAAATTGAGTCTTTGGCACAGGCAGTCTGCTGTGTCATTGGCTTGGAGACTGGTAATATTTGTCTTTGATTCCTTCTGAAATTCATTCCTTCAGGTTGTATGATGTAAGATCTCAGTTCTTCACAAATGTTCTTGACAATTCCCACTTGGTCATATCCTTTAGATGTTTGCATTCTCACAACTTCTCCTTGTCTTAATGGTCTAAGGGGTTTACTGGTCTTATCGTAATAAAACTTTTGTGACTGATGTTTTCTCAAAAGTTGAGCCTTGACCACTCTGTTGTTCTTTGCATTTGGTACTAGCAATTTTATACTGATTTGTAAAGTTGATCTAGTTTGTCTGGACCTTAATCTCAGAGCAGGCGAACCAAGTAAGTTGTCTTGAGGAATGTTTCTGAGATTAAGTTAAGAAAAACATTGGTGCCGTCTCTCTTTGGTTTCTCCAAATGTTTGGCATTCTGAACTGCACGCTCTGCTAATCCATTGGACTGTGGATACTCATGACTACTAGTAAAATTAACAAAATCCCAAAACTCAGCAAATTTCTTAAACTGCTGACTTATAAACTGTGCACCATTGTCAGAAATGACTTTGCGCAGACCACCATGGAAGAAAAATGTCTCTTCAATTTTGTAATGACACTGCTGGATGTCAAGTTAGGAAGCAGGTCAATTTCAAACCAATTTGAATAAGAGTCTATTAACACTAAGTAATGCTGACCATTCCATACGAAAATATCAGTAGCAACCGTTAACTATTGTAATTCAGGAATCTGGTTTAGCTGAAGTGTTTTATTTGTTGGTGCAGTTTGCTGCTGTTGCAAATTGAACATGCTAGAGTTCCTTCTCTATATCTTTGGGCATAGAAGGCCAAAATACTATGCCTCTTGCCCTTCTTTTGGTTGAATCAGTAACCGGGTAACTGCAGTGTAAAATTTTGATATATTCCTGTTGTAATGCTTTAGCAATTACCACTTTAGGACCTTTCATGAAGATCCCATCTTCCATCATGAGCTCTCCTCGGTAAGGAAAATACTGCTGTATGTCTAGTGGTAAACTGGTTTGTTGTGTTGGCCATCCTTGACTGATAACATTTTCAGCTTCTGGAGAATTGGGTCTGAAGCTGTGTGATTTCTGACTTCATTAAGCCGTGATGATGAAAAATGTCTGACTTCCATGATGATTTCAAAGTCTACTTTCTCATTTTTATGCTGTTTTGTTACTTGTCTGTGTGCTCATGACAAAGCATCAGCAATGTATAAGTATTTGCCTTTTGTATAGACAATATTGAAATTGTACTTTTGCAATTTTAACATCATGTGTTGCAAGGGTGATGGAGCGGTATACATTGGCTTTTTTAAAATTGTTACTAGTGGTTGGTGAGCAGTCTCTATTTGGATATGTCTTCCATAAATATAATTGTGAAGGCTGCCAGCCTAGCTAGATAGAATTTTGTAAATAATTCTATGTCATTGTAAAATTATCGGGATTATTTGAAGAAAGTATACTGTCCTCTGGAATTCGGACAGGTGCAATTAATGCAGAGGATTAAGGCTTTGAGTTCTTAATGAGCTACTGTAATCTACAGACTTGTTCACAAATATAAGAAAACTGTGTTAAATGTTGAACTTCAAAAATTTAACCACAGTGCCCTCTGCTGGAAGAAAGCTGATAAGTCAAGCATTGTATGACTGTTTGATCTCAAGGCTCGGAGACATAATGTCTGGACTGAGGAATTCCTTCTATTATTTTGAGACCACAGTTAATTGCTAGATTTTACATATATAATGTCTTTTACTGTTATGGCTTCCTGGCTAGGTGTAGGCTTACTAAGAAAACTAAGAAATATTAATTTAGAGTTTCTGGTAGCCTGGAAACCAGGGAAGTGTCAAGAATGATGGAATCTAAAGTGAGTCAGCAGTGATGGATTATCAATTTAAGGTATCTCAGAGAAAGAACATTTTGGATTTTGTCTGAGGAACATCACTCACCAGTACTCTGCCTTTGCTCTATACGTAAGTTTATTTAAACTGTGATTGCTCTTAGAGTTAGATAGGAATTAAGTCAGATTTACTCTAGCTGTTTCTATATTTATGTCAAACTATTCTACAGTATTATTTTAAGCATTTTCCTGTGATTTCTGAACTCTTGACTAGCACTGTGTTGAATTGAGAAGATTTGTCTTGCGTTTTTATTATTTATTATTAAATATTTTTTAAACCTTTCAACTGTGGCTGATTTGTGTATCGATCATTTAAGCTCTAGAGTACATTGCATGTATATAGTGATACTGTACAAAGCCATTCCAAATAAGCCTTGCTGTTTGTCCACTTACTATTTGGATAATACTATTGCACGGTATAATCAGACACCCTTTGTTAAGAGCCTTACTGGTAGCTGATATTAGTGGTTGGTGGCAGCTGATGCTACCTCTTAAATTGTCAGGAAGGGGCATAGCTGGAGAACCTATGCCAGCCTTCCCCAGGAGTGTCTGTGTGTTTGTATATAATTCATATCTTAGAGTGTGTGTGTGTGTGTGTGTGTGTGTGTGTGTGTGTGTGTGTGTGTGTGTGTGTGTGTCAGCTACTTGGGCAGGGACATGAAATACTGGTTGGACAGAGAGGGTGCTAGAGGCTTTAGCTTGACTACTAGGCTGAGATCTTGACCTTATAGCTGTGCCAGTGGAGAGTCTTATTGGGGATCTGGACAAAAAGGGAGAAACCAGCCCCAGACTGACTGTGATCTCTGTGTGCTCCTTAGGGAAATTAGACTTTACTGTGTGTGCATTTGGTATCCTTCCCAATGTGGACACCCCTCACTGATGTTAGTGGTGACGATTGAGGCTCCTTGATTACTGGGAAAGTGCACAGATGTCACAATAATCATTGAATGTCGAACATGTGAACAGTACTGCCAAAAGTTCTTTCTCTATTTCTGCATAATGCATCTCTGATTCAGTTAAAGTTCTGGATGCATAGGCTGCTGGTATGCCTTCCTGAGGACATGCTGCACCAAGGTTGTACTTTGAAACTTCACAAGAAAGAGTTACAGTTTGGGAACATCAATAATATCTCTATGTGGGTGGACTGGCAATTTACTGCTTCAGAATATCAAATGCTCTTTGGTGTTCTTCTATTTTTGTGTGTCAACTCAAGTAGCCGGTCAAAAAGCTCACTCAAGTCTGAGATGAACTTTCCTAGATAGTTGACCATACTTAGAAAATATTGTAAAGATGTGACATTCTCTGAAACTGGCATTTCAAGAATTGCTGCTTGCTTAGACAGATCTGGTTGTAAGCCAGAACTGGTAAACAAATGGCCCACATAAGTAACTTCTTTCAGTTTGAATTTACATTTCTGAGGATTCAGTTTAAGATTTACTTCAATTGCATGATCTAGAACTTTGCTGAGATTTCTGTCATGTTCATCTTCACCACTACCTCCAACAATATTCTTGTCTACTATAACAGGACATGGATAACCTTAAAAGATTTGTTCCATCGCACGTTGAAATACTTCACTGAGAACTGATTCCAAATGGCATTCTCAAAAATCTGTATCTACCAAATGGTGTACCGAAAGTGGTTAACAATGAAGATTTGCGATCCAACAAAATTCACCAAAAGGAGCTTTTAGCATCTAAGACTGAGAAAACAGTAGAATTTGGCATGAGAGAGGCTACCTCTTCTACTGTACACATTGGATGATGAGGATGCTTAAGTGCTTTGTTTAAGTCTCTTGGATCAACACATATTCAAATATCATCTGAACTTTTCTTACGAGCTATGACCATGGAGAATACCCATTCAGTTGGTTCTTCTACTGAAGCAAAGACACCTAAATGCACCATTTTGTCTAGTTCTGCTTTTACTTTACCCTGCATTGCTACTGGAATCTTTCTTGCTGGTCTGACAACTGGACTAACTGTGTGGTTTAACCTCATGGAATATGTGACTGGAAGTTTACCAAGCTGCTTCTTTGAAAATATCAGCATATTCACTAAAAATATTCTGTGCAAAACTATCATTATTCATACTTATATGGTGAAACTCTTTATTAAATTAAATCAGTCCTATTCTCAGACTTTGAGGCCTAACAATGACTGCATGTGTCTTTTGACCACGTAAAATTGTAAGTCATAGCTGTTTCCAGCAGAATGTCATGAAAGAACTACTGTGCCATCAGTTTGAATCTCTTCACCACCATAAGCAACTAGTTTTGCACACTTTGCTGAATCAAGTTTCTCACCAGTTTTTACTTTAGCAAACATTTGTGCTGACATGACGTTGCACTTAGATCCAGTATCCACTTTAAGCTCTACAGGTTTCACATTAATTTGTACAGTACAAAATATTTCACTTTTTGCTGACAACTGATGGTTTACCATATTAACTGTTTCATCGATGATAGAGACACCATCAACATAAATGTTTGCTCACAGCTCTCGGAATTTGCTACAGTCTCTATCTAATTTACTTGCTTCTTCAGATACTCTCTTTTAACATAACATAAGTTCACAGCACTTTAGACTTGCAAAGCCTTTTGAAATGATTCTACTTTTTACATTTGTGACATTTCTGCCCAAAAGCTAAACACTTTTCTCATTTAAGTTCATGACTGCCTCAACAATTGCGACAGTTAACAATGAGGTTTGCTGTCACACCATTTGGTTTATAATTCTTTTTCATCTTAACTTTCTGTTGCAGTACACTATCAACATTCACACTGGCAGACACTGCAAACATGCTTTTCTCATTCATAAGCATATTCATATGCTTCTCTGTCATCTCATATATTTGACAAATCTCAATTGTTTTTAACTCAATGTTAATTCACTATCTCGAAGCAAAATCTTTCTCACTGCATCATTATAAACACCACACACAAGATGGTCTTTTATCAACTCATCTCTTAGATCACCAAATCTGCATGTTTTAGCTTTATTTCTTAAGTCGGTA